>NC_061115.1:10953524-11253524 GCF_002878395.1 Capsicum annuum
GGCATCCTGCATCACTTTTCTTTTATTAGTTTCCAATTCATATTCAACCTGAGGTTTTTTCCAAGTGAATTTCATTCCCTAGGTTGTTCATGTGAATTTTTAATGCCAAGTGCTTTTTCAGTTCACTACCAGAAAATCCCTATTTTCCGATTGAAAATTTCCAGCTGAAAAAAGTAGTCGGAAAATATAATTTTTTATTTTTATTTTTTACAAATTATGATTTCGATAGTATTTGTGACTGCAACAGTTAGAATGTTTGGCGGGAAATTGCGGAAAATATATATTCCTACTGCTGTAGTCGGAAATAAAAATAATAAAATAAATATATTACTAAATATATAATCATGTCCTTATACGGAACATAAATAATTAATATATAAATTATTAAATATTCATTTACGACCATTGTAGTCGAAAATAAAAATAATTAAATAAATATATTATTAAAAATATAATCAGATCCTAAACAAAAATTAAATAATTACTTAAATATGTTATAAAATATTTATTTCCAACTACAGTAGTCCTTTCGAGAGGCATGTTATTAAAGCCAAAGGAAGAAGCAGATTAGACTTATAGTTTTACTGTATCTCATGCACACTCTCACGAAATGAATATTGAAAGACTCTATAAGTGTGGCGCGCTACAACCCATGCACAAGACTCTACTAGATATGGCTTTCGGACTTCTTAGGACTCTGTTGAACCTTAGGAACTGATACCAAGTTTGTAACACCCTCATTCTATAGCCCAGACGCTGCGCGATGCTCATAATCTTAAAGGACCACAAGCAAACCCATGACTGGTACCTGCTACAATAATTGAATAAAAATAATAATAATGTAATATGCGGTATTTAGGCAGAAACTTGCCATAAGGTTCAAATCTATAGATAAAACTAAAAACGGTATAACAATACCAAAACTGAAATATCTGTCCAAAAATACTCTAGCCTAAAAAGCCTTTAAACTGTCTAAACTATGGAGTTGATGGGATAAGCCCCCAACTAACTCTAACTACTTAAAGTGAACTGATAACTAAAATACAAAAATAAAACAATCATGTCCTTAAAATAATAGGACTCACCGCAAACTCTAACTGCTGAAAGTCTGAATTGCTAAGGGTGATCGGGAGCCCGCACATTTGAACCTATGATATAAGACATCATAACACAAAATAAAGGAATGCGTCAGTTCTTTGAATGTTCTAGTAAGCTCAGTAAGGTAGGCTAAAATTTCATGGGTTCATATGCATGAATAATACTAACTGAATATCAAGAATATGATTGAATGAGAGTACATGCATGAATACGTATACTATAACTGAAATAATGATAACACTGGATAATAAATCCAAATACTAATTAACTGATATTTGAGAATTCTAATTTTAAATTATTGATAATTGAATTACTTCATCTGCCAGTCCTGAATTTATGGAACTGTACTGAGTTTAAAACTGAACTGACTTTATCTGACAGTCTTAAATCTTTAGAACTTAACTGAATGACTATATCTAATGGTCCTGAATCTGTAAAACTTAACTGAGTTGTACACTGAGACTGAATCTGAAACTAAGATTGTGCGATATAATCATCTACTGACCTGCCCCTTTCTTAACTAATAGGGGTCCAAGATGTAACCCAATTGGAAGTGTATTAACACCGTGCCACGAGTAATGAAAAGTTGTATGTTAGCCCTCTCTGACAGAAAACTCTTCCATCAACCCTTGCTAGTAAAAAATCTCAAATGAGATATATCAACCCTAGTCTTGCAGTGAGATATCACAACCTATGCTGGATACGTAGCTTTGAAATGCAAGGATTGCTTCTAAGGACCATACCCTCTACTGGCAGGTGAGCCCCCATCCTTTGGTTCACTCGGTCCTTAATCCTACTCCTAACTGAATGGACACTGAACTGATTTCCTTATTCATACTAGGCTTGATTAAACTGTGACTGATCGTCCTATCTAACTAAACTGAACTGAGTTCACTAAGTTCCGTGTACTTACAAAATACTACTGAATTGTAATAACTGACTGAGTACCACTGAATTCCGAACTAAATATTGTCATTGACTTATGAATACTACATAGATTTTCTTAAGTTATGTAACTGACCGAAGCTCTAGGTAACCAACTAAGTTTATGGGTTTTGAATACCCCCCGAACTCGATAACATGAAAGGTAAATCATAGCATGAGCTTGAAAAGCATAATCATGTGCACTAGTTCACAACTCATTCATGGAAATATTTTATCAAACACTTGTATGGTACAATTTACACATAAGCTAACATGACACCATCTCTTTCCCTTATTAGTTCACATGAGTAATTCACCAAGCACTTGGAGAGTATACATATGCACATAACACTAAAATAAAGTAGACATCATAATTCAAATCCCCATTAACAATTTCAAGGGTTTTACATGGATTCTCATGATATTACATACATATCAATTAACCTGACATGAAATGTATCATAAAACATGGATTAGAATCCCAATTAATCATTATAAACATTAATATAATCAAACACAACATGGAATTCACGAAATCCATGAACTTGATGTTTAAAAATAGTTTCTTGGAATCCAAGGGAGGAATGGACCCTTGGATGAACACTTCACATACCTTGCTTACTACTTTTTAGAAGATTAAAGTGAGTTCTTGAGACTTGAATTCTTGTACTTGATGAGTCTAGGGCTTACTTTTGAGAGAGTTTATTAGTAAAGAATGAGATTTTGACCTATAGGATAATTAATTTTATGTTAAGGCTGAATAAGGTGGTGAAAATAACCCATTTGCCCCCACATTCCATATTAAAATAATGCTGAACAAAGCTGTCCTTGCGTTGCGATACCTGCTTGGGTAAAGTAGCCTTCGCAACATGACCCCTACTTGGGTCAAGTACCCATCACAGTGGGACCCTTACATGGGTTGACTGGCTCTCGAGACACGGGGCTATCATGACCCTTCATTATTTTGGGCATCCAAATTCACCCTTACGTTAGTCTTGAAAATCTAAAACTCTCCTGAGATGACCTACAAGTGACCCTGATCATGAATAAATTTAAAATTGACTAACTAAGGAAGGGAAGGTTAGAAATAAAATTCTCCAAATTTGGAAGGCTAAAAAGATTCTATGTCTTAATACATAGCAAAAATTTAGGACCCCCTTAACAAGCTTCAAGGAATGAATTAAGCAATGAATTTTGTGGGGTCTTACATTTCCATGAGATTTTTGCCGAATTTGGGTGGTCTTAAACCTCTCTCTGATCAACTAAACTTTCTCCAATGCATCATATACTAATTCAGGCCCTATCAAGGAAGTCTCACCTACCTCAAACCAACTAATTGGAGATCTATATATCCACCCATATAGATCCTCAAATAGAGATATTTGGATATTGGTATGACAGCTGTTATTATGAGTGAACTCAATCAAACGAAATTGATCATCCCAACTACCCTTATAATCAATAACACATGCTCTCAATATATCTTCCAAGGTCTGAATGGTCCTCTTTTCTTAACAATCTTCTGAGGATGAAAGGTTGTGTTGAGATGAACTTGGGTACTAAGACCCTTGAAGAGCGCTTTCCAAAAGTGAGGTAAACTGGGTACCTCTATCTGAAAAGATGGAAAATAGCACTCTGTGTAGCCTAAACAGCTCTCTAAGGTATAGCTTAGAATAGTCCTTGGATGAATAAGAAGTATGGACTGGCGAGAAATGGGCTAATTTGGTCATCCTATCCATAATGATACAAATAAAATCACGGTGACAACGAGTACGAGGTAAACCCATCACAAACTCCATGTTCACTTCCTTCCACTTCCAAGTTGGAATACTGAACTCCTGCATAGAACCACTAGGTTTTTGGTGCTCAACCTTAACCTACTTACAATTGGAGCACTTAGCTATAAACTCTACAGTATCCGTCTTCATATTGTTTCACCAATAGATTTCCTACAAATTACGGTACATCTTAGTGGCCTCTAGGTGAATAGAGAAATGTGCACATGGACTTCTACAGGAATTCTCTATCACAACTTATCTATGTCTGGCACACACAGCCTACCCAGGCAATGCAACACACCATCTTCCCCTTAGGAGAAAACATCTACTTTCTAATGTCTTATTGACTCTTTCAACTTTACTAGATAGGGATCCCTATATTGATTTTCGTTCACATCAGTAACCAAAGAAGATTCCAAACCATTTTGAACCCAAATATTACCATCAACTGAATCAACCAAACGGATACCTAATCTGGCAAGATGATGAACTTTCCTAACAAGCTCAGTCTTATCATCCTCAATATAAACATTGCTACCCAAAGATGGTCTACTAAGCGAATCTTCCACTACATTTGGCTTGCTCAGATGAAGTAGAATACTTATGTCATAATCTTTCAACAATTCTAACCATTTCCTCTATCGCAGATTCAAATCCTTCTACAAAAACACATACTGGAAGCTTTTGTGATGTGTGAACACATCAACATAAACCCCATACAAATAGTGCCTCCAAATATTTAAGGTAACCACAGTGGTTGCATGCTCTAGATCATAGGTAGGGTAATTATTTTCATGAGGCTTAAGTTGTCTAGAGTCATAGGTTATGAACTTACCTTTTTTCATAAAAACAGAACCCAAAATAGCTTTGGAGGCATCACAGTACACAACAAACCCATCTAAACCCTCTGGTAGCGTCAAAATTGGGGTTGTGATGAGTCAATTCTTCATTTTCTTACATGAATCTAACCATAGAAACTTAACTTTATTCTGAGTTAATCTGTACATCAGGGATACAATATATGTAAATCCTTCAACAAACCCTCTGTAATTGCCAGCCAAATCCAAGGAACTCTTGATATCTGAGGGAGGAATGGGTTTGGGATAGTTCCTCACTGCCTTGGTATTCTGAGGGTCAAACTCTAATGCCATCACTGGAAATGATATGGCAAAGAAAAACTACTGATCTTATCCAAAATTTGCACTTATTGAATTTAGCGAACAACTGATGGGCTCTAAGAGTCTACAATACTATTCTGAGGTGATCTACATGATCATTTTCATTATGGTAATATAAAAGGATGTCATCTATGAAGACTATGATGAACATATTCAAGTACTACTTGCCCACTCTATTCATCAAGTCTATGAAAGCTGGAGGGGTATTTGTAAGATCGAAAGACATGACAAAAAATTTGAAGTGACTATCTCGAGTTCTAAAAGCTATTTTTGGAATGGCACATTCTCTTAATCTAAGCTGATGAAAGTCGGATCTAAAGACTATCTTAGAGAAATAACTAGCACCCTGAAGTTGGTTGAGCAAATCATCGATTCTGGGAAGTGGGCACTTATTCTTGATTGTGACTTTGTTTAGCTAACGGTAATTGATGCATATCCTAAGGGATCCATATTTATTTTGCACTAAAAGGATAGGATCGCCCCATGGGGAAACACTGGGCCTTTCTAGGAGGTCTTTCAAATGTTCTTTAAGTTCTTTTAGCTCAGCTAGAGCTATTTTTTATGGTGGAAAAGAGATGGGCTGGGTATCTGCGAGAAGGTCTATCCCAAAGTCAGTTTTTCTTTTGGGAGGAACACAGGAGAGATCTTTAAGGAACTTATCTAGAAATTCCCTTACTACTTAAATTGACTCAAGATAGGATTCTTGGAATTGGAGTTTTTGTCACTACTTGAACCAGGGCCTGGCCGTGACGAGCATTTCAAACCATGGAGGCCCGAAACACCCCTATCATTCTGTTAATAATGCACATAATTAATATGATCAAAGTAATGTGGAAGAAACAAAACATAACGAAAACATGGTCAAGAATCATATGAAAATGAAAATAGGGAATAGTATCTCACAATCTAAATCAACATATCTAAAACCGTCTGCGAAATCTTTACTACATGAATGAAACAATGTCTATCTGAAAACTAGGACAAGGCCCCTAGCAGACCCCCAAAACTGAATATAAGATAAAAGGACAGCAGGACATAAAACCTTCCGAATCATAGAAGGCTCACCACTTGTCTCTGCAACTGTGTCTGAAAGATATACTGATTCTCTTGACCCTGAGACTGGGCCTCTGAACCTGAGAGGTTGGAGAGGGGGCGGGGTCAGCACAAAAGTACTGGCGCACAGGGATATCAAAGCAAAACATAATATTTTTACAAAATATAGTTGAGAGCCATTATAAATAAATTTTGTATCAAATCATCTGAAAACAAATGGGTGTAATGCAATAGTTTTTCTCAACAATAATGAAATTTACACTAACTGTTAAAGCTCGGTTGCCGCCGAGATTAGAGTATAAGTGAGGGAGAGACACACAAGACCACAAAGCATGGTGTCTCGACCCAAATCAAATATGGTAGTGCACAAGACCACAAAGCATAGCTCCAAACCATAATCCCAATTTGGGATAATATAATATCAGGTATGCAAGGCTACAAAGACTGGTACCGATATTCCATGTCGGCAAACACGTTCTTCCAGCGATGAGCGGCTTGTGTCTCAAATGCCTTCTTCGGGCATCCACCTTTCTCATAAAAAATCAATGCATTAAAATTTCATCTTATTCAATCGCATATCATATTCTGTAGGGTATCGTCATACCCGACATACAAGTCATCAATATCATATCCACATATGCATAATCATGTAAAAACCAAGGTGCTTCATCATTTACAAGTGGTGAACAATATTTATTTCAAATTCATGCTCTATTTTGTTGATCACAATACAATATGGAGTATCGAAACATTATCATGGGAATTTGAAAACAATTCATCATTCATTTTTATCAAACTTCCTTGGAAAAGCTCAAATCAAATATGCATGGTTTCAACCATTGATGTATATAGGCAAACAATTCCCAAGACATACAGAAAATGACTTAGAATACATATTGAAAGCAAGATATTAGCATTTGATTGAAAACCCCCATTTAAAAGCATGCATGTTCATAAAAACTACACCCATGAGATTTTTGGATAACCCCACGTACCTCGATTACTATGAATATTAGATGCTTCTCAAAGACTACATTGAGAGGATTCCAAATACGGAATTTGTTTTGAAGACCTACAGTCAAATCTTGAACTATTTGGGTTTTTTATGTTGAAACCCTAAGGAGAATCTTCAGCACTTTGGATGAAAGAATAAGTATTTTGGGGTCCTTGGAACTAAATCTCGTGTTTTAGGGCTAAGTAAGGGTGGAAAAGGACCAGTTTGTTCTTAACACGGAGTGTTTAATTCACCAGAATTCCTTACATAGGCGCCGCCCATCCCATCGCCTATCTTTACATAGGCACCACCTATCCCATCGCCTATCTTCACATAGGCGCCGCCAAGGCTATCGCCTATGTTTACATAGCCACCACCTAGGCTATCGCCTATGTTCACATAGGTACCGCCTAGGCTATCACCTATGCTTTCCAGTGGCCATGGGCGATTGGTTAGGCATCGTATATCACATTGAAGGGCCATAACTTCTTGCTCGGGTGTTGGATTTTAGCCAAATTTGTATCGTTGGAAAGATAACTCGAATACATATCATTTGACAGAGAGTAGGCTTACTAATTCAACATACATAGAGAGTTATGGTCGATGGAATCTGACACACTTTACAATGTCTACTAAAAATTAGCCGATCTAAATAGCTTCTACTCATCCTTGAGTTGAAGGACATTTATGGTCTAAATTCAAGCTTGAGCGGATTCACATGCTACACAATAATTAACATGCCATACTGGCATAGGATTTTATGGCTTCTAGATTAGCAATGCATTGAAATCATGATTTTTATTCTACCCCAAAATAAGGGTGTTACATTATCCCCTTCTTAGGATCATCCGTCCACAAATGATGATATGGGACACAGACACACACGATTTCAAGCATAATAATGGACTAGCAAAGATAAGATAGGAATAGTACGTTCTGTCTCCTCCTCCATCGAAGCAAACAAATTAGGATATCTAATTCTCATGCCATCTTATAACTCCCAAGTTGCTTCTTCGACTTTCTGATTCCTCCACAGTAGCTTTACTGAGGCTATCTCCTTACTCCTCAGCTTTTGAACTTGGCAATCTACAATTTCAATGGGCTCTTCTTCATAAGACAAGGAGTCTATCACTTTGATACCCTCTACTGGCAATACCATAAAATGATCTCCAATGTATTTCTTCAACATGGATACATGGAATACCAGATGAATGGAACCCAAACTTGCAGGCAATTCTAACTCATATGCAACTGTACAAATCTTCTTCAAAATCTGATATGGCCCTATATAACGAGGGCTTAATTTACCCTTTTTCCAAACTGCATAACCCCTTTCATAGGAGAAACCTTGAGAAATACCCAATCACTAATTTTATACTCTAGTTCTCTTCTCTGAACATCGACATAGGACTTCTGACGACTCTGAGCAGTCTTGAGTCATTCTCTAATGATTTTCACTTTCTCCATTGCCGGATATATAAGATCAGGTCCATGCAACTGAGTCTTACCCACTTCATACCATCCTATTGGAGACCTACATCTTTTCCAATACAAAGCCTCAAAAGGAGTCATCTTGATGCTGGCATGGTAGCTATTATTATAAGTGAATTCAACTAGTGGTAGGTGATCTACCTAACTACCTTTGAAATTAATGATGCATGCACTCAACATATCTTCGAGGGTCTGAATGGTACGCTTAGCTTTACCATCCGTCTGAGGGTGGAAAGCTCTACTCAAATACACTTATGTACCTAAACCCTTCTGAAAGGATCTCCAAAACTGAGATGAAAACAACGTACCTCTATCGGATATAATAGACATTGGTGCCCCATGCAATCAAACTATCTCCTGAATGTAAATCTTAGCATAAACCTCTACCAAATAATTAGTCTTCACAGGCAAAATATGTGCTGACTTGGTAAACCGATCTACAATCACCTATATATAATCATACTAGTTTCGGGATCTCAAAAGTCCTATAATAAAGTCCATGTTTATCATCTCCCACTTCTATAAAGGCAGGGCTATCTCTTGGTAAGTACTAGCCGGCCTCATGTGTTCTACCTTCACTTGTTGATAGTTCAAACACTTGGACACGAAATCGACTATATCACGTTTCATGTTATTCCACCAATACAAGGTTTTCAGATCATGGTATATCTTAGTAGAGCCTGGGTGAATGACATACCTCGAAGTGTGCACCTTATTAAGGATTCTTTCCCGTAGCCCATTGACATTAGGAATGCACAACCTGCCCTAAAATCTTAGAATACCATCGCCACCGTTTTTAAATGACATAAACTTTTGTTGACCCATATCTTTCTTGATTTGCATCAAGATGGGATCTTTAGCTTGCTTCTCCTTTACTTCAGCATAAAGAGATGACTTAGCTAACTCATGAACAATCACCCCTCCATCTTTGGAATCAAAGAGTTGTACTCCCAAATTTGCAAGGCAGTGATCATTCACCATCTCTTTCTTTCCTTCTTCTACATAAGAAAGGCTGGCCATAGACAACCTGCTGAGGGCGTCAACTATAACATTTGCCTTTCCGGGATGGTAATGTAGACTCATATTAGAGTCTTTCAAAAGCTCCATCCAATGCCCCTGCCTGAGGTTCAATTCTTTATGTGAGAAAACATACTGTAAACTTTTATGATCAGTATAAATACCAATATGCACTCCATAGAGATAGTGCCTACGACTGCTAACTCCAAGTCATGAGTGGGGTAATTGCGCTCATGCACATTTAACTGCCTAGATGCATAAGCTATCACCTTACCACGCTACATCAATACACAACCAAGTCCCACACGGGATGCATCACAATAAACCATAAAATCATCTACACCCTCAGGAAGGGTCAAAACAGGAGCAGTAGTCAGCTTGTCCTTCAATTTCTCCAAACTATTTTCACACAAGTCAGACTACACAAACTTCATATTTTTCTGAGTTAGTTTAGGAAGCGGAGCATCTAAGGAAGAAAAACTCTCTATGAACCTTCTTTAATACCCTGCCAAACCCAAGAAGCTTCAAATATCGATTGGAGTCGTGGGTCTGGGCCATTTTCTCACTACTTCAAATTTCTGGGGATCCACTCTTATCCCGTCACTGGACACAATATGCCCCAGGAAGGCAATAGCATCTAACCAGAATTCACACTTAGAAAATTTGGCATACAGCTAATAATCCTTAAGGGTCTGAAGGATAATTCGGAGGTGATTGATGTGATCCTCTTTACTCTTAGAATAGATCAGAATATCATCAATAAATACAATGATTAACAAGTCAAGAAAATGACAGAACACTCTATTCATAAGATCCATGAAGGCTGAAGGGGCATTAGTCAACCCGAAGGACATGACTAGAAATTCGTAGTGACCATATCAGGTTTTGAAGGCTGTCTTGGCTATGTCTGACTCCCTAACTTTCAACAGATAATAACCAGAACAAAGGTCTATTTTTGAAAAGCACTTGGCTGCTTTAAGCTGGTCAAAAAGGTCGTCAATCCTTGGAAGAGGATATTTATTTTTAATCGTGACCTTATTGAACTGACGGTAGTCTATAAATATCCGAAGGATCCCATCCTTCTTTTGCACGAAGAGCATGGGTGCACCCCATTGGGAAACACTAGGATGAATAAAACCTTTGTCTAGGAGGTCTGCAAGCTGTTCCTTTAACTCCTTTAGTTATGCAAGAGCCATACTATATGGCAGAATAGAAATAGGACGAGTGTCTGGCAACATATCAATGTCAAAATCTCTCTCCCTATCAGGGGTATCCCTGGGATATCTTTGAGAAAGACTTCTGGGAATTCATTCACTACAGGCACTGACTGCAGAGGAAGGTTTCCAACTTTTGAATCTTTTACTCGGATTAGATGATATATACAACCTTAGGAGATAAGCTTTTGGGCTTTAAGATAAGAGATAAAGTGACCTCCAGGTTCCACAGAACTTCCTTCCCATATAACTGGTGTCTCATTCAGGAAAGAAAAAGTGTGGCATAACATGAATGGAGCCAATCCATCCCACGGATGGCATCAAAATCTATCATATCCAGTTCTATAAGGTCTGCCATAGTTTTCCTACTATGAACAGACACGACAAAATTCCTATATACCATTCTAGCAACAACAGAATCACCTACAGGAGTAGAAACAGAGAAGGGTTCTACGATAACTTTAGGTTCAAACCCGAAACCAACAGCCACATAAGGGGTCACATAAGATAAAGTAGACCCGGGATCAAGAAATACATAAACATTACAAGAAAATATTCGTAACATACCGGCGACAATATCTGGTGAAGCTTTCGCCTCCTGGCGGTTAGTCAAAGAATATAATCTAAAGCACAAACTAAATCACAAAGAAGGGAAACATTTCCTAAATTCCTAGAAGCCTCCTGCTTATAATTGTGGCGCGCTACACATCCATAAACAAAACTCTACTCAACGCAATTTCGAAGACACCCTAGGACAATGAACCTCGCTTTCATACCAAGTTTGTCACGACCCAAACTAGGGCCTGGCCGTGACGAGCATTTGAAACCATGAAGGCCCGAAACACCCCCATTTGTCTGATAATCATGCACATAATTCATATGATCAAAGTAATGCGGAAGAAACACAACATAACTGAAACATGGTCAAAAGTCATATGAAAACATAAATAGGGAATAGTGTCCCACAATCGAAATCAACATTTGTAAAACTGTCTGTGAAATCTCTACTACATGATTGAAACAATGTCTATCTGAAAACTGGGACAAGGCCCCCAGTAGACCCCCAAAACTGAATATAAGATAAAAGGACTGCAAGCATAAGACCTTCCAAATCATAGACGCCTCACCAGTACTTTCTGCAACTCTGTCTGAATGATCTACTGATTCCCATGACCCCTAGACTGGGCCTCTGAACCTGAGAGAATGGAGAGGGGAGGGGGTCAGCAAAAAAGTACTGACACGTAGAGATATGAAAGAACAACATAATATTTTTATAAAATATAGTTGAGAGCCGTTATAAAGAAACTTTGTATCAAATCATTTGAAAACACATGGGTGTAATGCAATAGTTTTTCTAAACAATAATGAAATACAAATGAGCTAGGTTGAATACCCTACATAATTTACACCAACTATCAAGCCTCGGTTGCCGCCGAGATTAGAGTATTAGTAAGGGAGAGACACACAAGACCACAAAGCATGGTGTCTCTACCTAAACCAAATATGGTTGTGCACAAGACCACAAAGCATGGCTCCTAACCATAATCCCAATTTTGGATAATATAATATCAGGTACAGAAGACCACAAAGTATGGTACCTATATTCCATGTCGGTAAACATGTTCTTCCAGTGATGAGTGGCTTGTGTCTCAAATGCCTTCTTTGGGCATCCACCTTTCTCATGTAAAATCAATGCATTCAAATTTCATCTTATTCAATCGCATATCGTATTCTGTAGGGTATCGTCATACTCAACTTGAAAGTCATCAATCTCACATCCACAAATGTAAAATCAGGTAAAATCCAAGTTGCTTCATCATTTACAAGTGACGAACAATATTTATTTCAAATTCATGCTCTCTTTTGTTGATCACAATTCAATATAGAGTATCAAAACATTATCTTGGGAATTTGAAAACAATTCATCATTCATATTTATCAAACTTCCTTGGAAAATCTCAAATCACATATGCATGGTTTCAACCATTGAAGTATATAGGCAAACAATTCCCATGATATAAAGAAAATGACTTAGAAATCATATTGAAAGCAAGATATTAGCATTTGATTGAAAACCCCCATTTAAAAGCACGTATGTACATAGAAACTACACCCATGAGATTTTTGGATAACCCCACGTACCTTGATTACTATGAATATTAGATGCTTCTCGAAGCCTACGTTGAGAGAATTCCAAATATGCAATTTGTTTTGAAAAACTACGGTCCAATCTTGAACTATTTGGGTTTTTTTATGTTGAAACACTTAGGAGAATCTTGAGCACTTTTGATGAAAGAATAAGTATTTTAGGGTCCTTGGAACTAAATCTCGTGTTTTAGGGCTATGTAAGGGTAGAAAATGACCACATTGTCCATAACACGGACTGTTTAATTCACCAAATTCCTTTCATAGGCGCCACCTATCCTATCACCTATCTTCACATAGGCGCCACCTATCCAATCGCCTATCTTCACATAGGCACCGCCTAGGCTATCGCCTATCTTCACATAGGCACCGCCTAGGCTTTCACCTATGCTTTCCAGTGGCCATGAGCGATTACTTAGGCGTCAGTTATCACTTTGAAAGGCCATAACTTCTTGCTCGGGTGTTGGATTTTAGCCAAATTGGTATAGTTGGAAAGCTAACTGGAATACTTATCATTTGACACATTGTAGGTTTCCTAATTCAACATACACGGAGAGTTATGGTCTATAGAATTTGACACACTTTACAATGTCTACTAAAACTTAGTCGATCCAAATAGTTTAAACTCATCCTTGAGTTGAAGGACCTCTATGGTCTAAATTCAAGCTTGAGGAGATTCACATGCTACACAATAATTAACATACCGTATTGGCATAGGATTTTATGGCTTGAGGATTCGCAACGCATTGAAATCATGGTTTTTATTTTATCCCAAAATGTGGGGCGTTACATTATCCCCCCCAGGATAATTCATCCCTGAATGATGATGCGGGACACAAAAAGACAGGATTTCAAGCATAATAATGGACTAGGAAAGATAAGATAGGAATAGTACCTTCTGTATCCTCCTCTATTGAAGCAAACAAATTGGTATATCTAATTCTCATGTCATCTTTTGACTCCAAAGTTGCTTCTTCGACTTTCTGATTCCTCCATAGTACCTTTACTGAGGCTACCTCCTTGCTCCTCAGCTTTAGAACTTGGTGATCTAAAATTTCAATGGGCTATTCTTCGTAAGACAAGGAGTTTGTCACTTTGATAGCCTCTACTAGCAATACCATAGAGGGATCTCCAATGAATTTCTTCAACATGGATATATGGAATACCGGATGAATGAAACCCAAACATGCAGGCAGTTCTAACTAATATGCAACTGTACCAATGTTCTTCAAAATCTGATATGGCTCTACATAAAAAGGGCTTAATTTACCCTTTTTTCCAAACCACATAACCCCTTTCATAGGAGACACCTTGAGAAACACCTAATAACTAATTTCAAACTCTAGTTCTCTTCTTCGAACAACGGCATAGGACTTTTGATGACTCTGAGCAGTCTTGAGTCATTCTCTAATGATTTTCACTTTCTTCATCGCCTGATGAACATGATCAGGACCATACAACTGAGCCTCACCCACTTTATACTAACCTATCGGAGACCTACATCTCCTCTCATACAAAGCCTCAAAAGGAGCCATCTTGATGCTGGCATGGTAGCTATTATTGTAAGCGAATTCAACCAGTTACAGGTGATCTACCAACTACCTTTGAAATCAACGATGCATTCCCTCAGCATATCTTTGAGGGTATGAATGGTACGCTCAGCTTACCCATTCTTCTAAGGGGGGAAAGTTTTGCTCAAATTCACTTGTGTACCTAAACCCTTCTGAAAGGATCTACAAAACTGAGAAGAAAACTGCGTACCTCTATCAAATATAATGGACACTGGTGCCCATGCAATCGAACTATCTCCTCAATGTAAATATTAGCATAAACCTCTCACGAATAGTTATTCCTCACAGGTAAAAAGTGGGCTGACTTTGTCAACTGATCTACAACCACTCATATAGAATCATACTTGTTTCGATATCTCGGAAGTCCAGTAATAAAGTCCATGTTTATTATCTCCCACTTTAATAAAGGTAGGGCTATCTCTTGGGAAGTACCACCTGGCCTCATGTGCTCTACCTTCACTTGTTGACAGTTTAAACACTTGGACACAAAATCAGCTACATCACGTTTCATGTTATTCCACCAATACAAGGTTTTCAGATCATGGTACATCTTAGTAGAGCCTGGGTGAATGACATACCTCAAAGTGTGTGCCTTATTAAGGATACTTTCCCATAGCCCATGGACATTCGGAACGCACAACCTACCCTAAAATCTCAGAATACCATCTCCACTGATTTCAAACGACATAACCTTTTGTTGACCCACATATTTCTTGATTTGCATCAAGTTGGGATCTTTAACCTGCTTATCCTAAACTTCTGCAGAAAGAGATGAATTAGCTAACTCATGAACAATCACCCCTCTATCTATGGAATCTAAGAGTTGCACTCCCTGATTTGCAATGCAGTGAATATCCTTCATCATCTCTTTCTTTCCTTCTTCTACATGAGAAAGGCTTCCGATAGACAACCTGTTAAAGGTGTCGGCTATTACATTTGCCTTGCCCGGATGGTAATGTAGACTTATATCATAGTCTTTCAAAAGCTCCATCCAATGCCTCTGCCTAATGCTCAATTCTGTCTATGAGAAAACATACTGTAAACTCTTATATTCAGTATAAATATCAATATGCACTCCATAGAGATAGTGCCTCCAGATTCTAAGAGCAAACACCATGACTACTAACTCTAAGTCATGAGTGGGGTAATTGCGCGCATGCACCTTTAACTTCCTAGATGCATAAGCTATCACCTTACCACGCTTCATTAATACACAACCAAGTCCCACACGGAACGCATCACAATAAACCACAAAATCATCTACACCCTCGGGAAGGGTTAAAACAGGAGCAGTAGTTAGCTTGTCCTTCAATTTCTCAAAACTATTTTCACATAAGTCAGACTACACAAACTTTATCTTTTTCTGAGTCAGTTTCATAAGCGGAGCAGCTATGGAAGAAAAAATCTCTATGAAACTTCTTTAATACCCCACCAAACCCAAGAAGCCCCGAATATCGGTTGGAGTCATGGGTTTGGGCCATTTTCTCACAGCTTCAACTTTCTGGGGATCCACTCTTATCCCATCACTGGACACAATATGCCCCAGGAGGCAATAGCATCTAACCAGAATTCACATTTAGAAAATTTGGCATACAACTGATGATCCTTAAGGGTCTGAAGGATGATTCGGAGGTGATTGGCGTGATTCTCTTTACTCTTAGAATAGATTAGAATATCATTAATAAATACAATGACAAATAATTCAAGAAATTTGTAGTGACCATATCGGGTTCGGAAGGCTGTCTTGGGTATGTCTTGCCCTGTAACTTTCAACTGATGATAACCCGAATGAAGGTCTATTTTTGAATAGCCCTTGGCACCCTAAAGCCGGTAAAAAAGGTCGTAAATCCTAGGAAAAGGATATTTATTTTTAATCGTGACTGTATTCAACTGATGGTAGTCTATGCATATCCGAAGGGTCCCATCCTTCTTTCGCATGAATAGCACGGGTGCACCCCATGGGGAAACATTAGGATGAGTAAAACCTTTGTCTAGGAGGTCTGTAGGTTGTTCCGTTAACTCTTTTAGATCCGTGGGAGCCATTCTATATGGTGGAATAGAAATAGGACGAGTGTCTGGCAACACATCAATGCCAAAATCTATCTCCCTATCAGGGGGTATCCCTGGGAGATCTTTGGGAAAGACTTCTGGGAATACATTCACTACAGGGACTGACTGAAGAGGAAGGTTTCCAACTTTTGAATCTTTTACTCAGATTACATGGTACATACAACCTTTAGAGATAAGCTTTCGGGCTCTAAGATAATAGATAAAGTAACCTCTAGGTTCCACAGAACTCCCGACCCATATAACTAGTGTTTCATTCCTAAAATAAAAAGGACCTTTCGGGTTTTACAATCAAGGGTGGCATAACATGATTGGGGCCAGTCCATTCCAAGGATGGCATCAAAATCTATAATATCCAGTTCTATAAGGTCTACCACAGTTTTTCTACTATGAACAGACATAACACAATTCCTATATACCCTTCTAGCAACAATAGCATCACCTACTTGAGTAGAAATAGAGAAGGGTTCAACAATAACTTCGAGCTCAAACTCAAAACCAACAGCCATATAAGGGGACAGATAAGATAAAGTAGACCCAAGATCAAGCAATACATAAACATCACCAGAAAAGATTGGTAATATACCGGTGACAACATTTGGTAAAGCTTCTGCTGCCAAGCGGTAATTCAAAGAATATAATCAGTTGCGACTGCTTTCGGTAGCTGAAGGGGCATCCTTAGGAAAAGGAACTGTAGAGGCGACTTGGGACATAGCCCCCCCCCCCCCCCACCTTTACTCCATCAGATAGATAATCTCTCTGAAGGTAACCCAATTTTCCATAAGTATAGCAGTTTCTCCCCTCAAACCAACACTTCCCTAGATGATTCCTTTTGCAAACTTCACACTGCACACGAGTATGCCACTGCTGGGCCACACTGTCCTGACACTATGTACCTAGAGCTTTAGACCCATGAGGAGTCTGAAAAACTTTGATTTTTTCTGTCTGTCGGTGGTCTGAGTGCTGGGGCGCTGGCTGTTGACTGTGCATTATTCCAAAACATCTTCTTCTTCGATCACTTATTACCCTATTTACCACTCTACGACTAAACCTGGTACTGATCCACAGATCTAGCTCTTTTAGCCTGTTTCCCTTTCTCTTTAGATTTAGTAATCTTTTTCTTCTTCTCTTTCACTTGATGCATATGAATGGTTAATCCAGCAAAGTCTAACTCCTTATTCAACATAGCCCCCTAGCACTCAAGTACCAGGTTATCAGTAAGGCCGAATGCAAATTTCCTCATTCGAGCCCTCATATTACTAATCAACTCTGGTGCATAGCAGGCTAGTTTATTGAACTTCAAAGTGTACTCCTGTATACTGCCCTGCTTCAAATTCATAAACTCTTCCTCTTTGGCCTCCCTCAACTCCAGAGGAAATAATCAATCAAGAAAAGCTTCCACAAGTTCACCCCAAACTGTGGGCTCAGCACTTTCATTTTTTTCATCTTCCCAGTCATCATACCACTAATTCGCAACATCATTGAGCTGCTAGGTTACTAGCTCCACCCCTTCAACCTCATCCACATGCATCACCTTAAAGATCTTTTCCATCTCATCCATAAACTCCTATAGATCTTCCTCCACCTTGGTGCCAGTGAACTTAGGTGGGTTCATCTTTATTAAATGTTCGAATCTAGTAGCCTCAGATGTAACAGATGCAGACCCAATATTTTTCGATCGTTGAGCCTAGTTAGCTACCAAGTGTGTCAGCATATGAATAGACCATCTGAATTCTGTATTAGAAATATCTCCCTGAGCAGTTGGGGGATGGTTGGCATTAGTCCACGGAGCCCAAGGTGGACTAGTCGGGACTGGAGGGACTCCTGGAGTAGGGACAAATTCTAGAGTGTGAGCCCTGTTACGGGTCCGTATCCCATGGGTAGGACAAACCTCATCTGCTTGAGCATTCTGATCGATGATATGACGTGGAGGCATAACTGTGTTTTTGAAATAGAAGTAATCATTGATTAGGGGATAGTTCAGACTCTGAAGCATGAATTAAATCACAAAGAAGGTATACATTTCCAAAACGCCTAGTAGCCCTCTGCTTATAAGTGTGGCATGCTACATACCCATAAATAAGACTCTACTCGACGCAATTTTACAGACACCCTAGCACAATGAACCATTCTTTCATACCATGTTTGTCAGGACCCAAACTAGGGCCTGGCCGTGATGAGCATTTCAAATAATGGAGGCCCAAAACACCCCTATCTATCTGATAATCATGCACATAATGATCAAAGTAATGCAGAAGAAACACAATATAACAGAAATATGGTCAAGAATCATATGAAAAAGAAAATAGGTAATAGTGTCCCACAATCTAAATCAACATCTCTAAAATCGTTTGTGAAATCTCTACTACATGACTGAAATAATGTCTATCTGAAAACAGGTACAAGGCCCCTAGTAGACACCCAAAACTGAATATAAGATAAAAGGACTACAGGATATAAGACCTTCCAAATCATAGAAGGCTCACCACTTGTCTCTGCAACTCTGTCTAAAAGGTCTACTGATTCTCTTGACCCCTAGACTGGGCCTCTAAACCTGAGAGGTTGGAGAGGGGAAGGGTCAGCAAAAAAGTACTGGCATGTAGAGATATCAAAGTAAAACATAATATTTTTACAAAACATAGTTGAGAGCCATTATAAAGAAATTTCATATCAAATCATTTGAAAACACATGGGTGTAATGCGATAGTTTTTCTCAACAATAATGAAATGCAACTGAGCTAGGTGGAACACCCTACATAATTTACATCAATTTTCAAACCTCAGGTGCCGCTGAGATTACAGTATAAGTGAAGGAGAGACACACAAGACCACAAAGCAATGGTGTCCCGACCAAAATCAAATATGGTGGTGCACAAGACCACAAAGTATCGCCCTAATTATAATCCCAATTTGGGATAATATAATATCAGGTACGCAAGACCACAAAGCATAGTACCGATATTTCGTGTCGGCAAACACGTTCTTCCAGCGATGAGTCTCTTGTGTCTCAAATGTCTTCTTCAGGCATCCACCTTTCTCATGAAAAATCAATGCATTCAAATTTCATCTTATTCAATCGCATATCGTATTCTGTAGGGTATCATCATACCTAACTTGTAATTCTTCAATATCAAATCCACATATGTATAATTAGGTAAAAACCAAGGTGCTTCATAATTTACAAGGGGTGAACAATATTTATTTCAAATTTATGCTCTCTTTTATTGATCACAATACAATATGGAGTATCGAAACATTATCATAGGAATTTGAAAACAATTCATCATTCATATTTATCAAACTTCCTTGGAAAATCTAAAATCATATATGCATGGTTTCAACCATTAAAGTAAATAGGCAAACAATTCCCATGACATAAAGAAAATTTCTTAGAAATCATATTGAAAGCAAGATATTAGCATTTGATTGAAAACCCTCATTTAAAAGCAAGCATGTTCATAAAAACTACACCCATGAGATTTTTGGATAAGCTCACGTACCTTTATTACTGCTAATATTAGATGGTTCTCGAAGCCTACGTTGAGAGGATTCCAAATATGCAATATTTTTTGAAGACCTACGGTCAAATCTTGAACTATTTGGGTTTTTCATGTTGAAACCCTAAGAAGAATATTGAGCACTATTGATGAAAGAATAAGTATTTTAGGGTCCTTAACACGGAGTTTTTAATTCACCAAAATTCCTTAAATAGGCACCGCCCATCTGATCGCCTATCTTCACATAGGCGCCGCCTATCCCATCGCCTATCTTCACATAGGCACCGCCTAGGCTATCGCCTATGTTTACATAGGTGCCTCCTAGGCTATTGCCTATAATTACATAGGAACCACCAAGGCTATCGCCTATGCTTTCCAGTGGCCATGGGCAATTGGTTAGGTGTCGCTTATCAGTTTGAAGGGCCATAACCTCTTGCTCGGGTGTTGGATTTTATCCAAATTGGTATTGTTGGAAAGATAATTCGAATACCTATTATTTGACACATAGTAGACTTCCTAATTCAACATACACGGAGAGTTATGGTCATTGGAAGCAGACACACTTTACAATGTCTTCTAAAACTTAGTCGATCAAAATAATTTCAACTTGTCCTTGAGTTGAAGGACCTCTATGGTTTAAATTCAAGCTTTAGAGGATTCACATGGTGCACAATAATTAACATGTTGTATTGGTATAGGATTTTATGGCTTTGGGATTGGCAACGCAT
Organism: Capsicum annuum; assembly: GCF_002878395.1. Taxonomy (NCBI): domain Eukaryota; kingdom Viridiplantae; phylum Streptophyta; class Magnoliopsida; order Solanales; family Solanaceae; genus Capsicum; species Capsicum annuum. Next base: position 10,974,280 of record NC_061115.1, read on the forward strand.
CGAAATCATAGTTTTTATTCTAGCCCAAGATGCGGGGCGTTATAGTTTTTAACTCGAACAAGATGGTAGACACACCTATTGGATATTATTTTTTTCTATCTAAGGTACGAAACAAGTCGACCCCTAAGTGCTGAAGTACTACCCCTCTATTCAAGAACTAGTTCATTCAAAAACTGAAAATGAACAAGTCGGTTTCTTCAATCAACTAACGCGTAGCATGAGTGAATCCACTCCATACCAATAATGACATCAAAATCAGTCATCTCTAACTCTTCAATATCAACTAAAGTGACTTTCTGGAATATAGTTTTAACACCCGTGCTTTATCTCAGCTTGAAATCATCACTAGGTTGTTTGAATTTTCTTTGAAATATAAACTTAATTTTTTATACACGTGGTATTTTATGGACTTTAACTTCCTATCACGTGGGAGATTCTTTAAGCTTTCCATCGATTCCAATTTCATCAAAATCTAGTGTCAGATGAGAAAGTTATGGACATTTTACAAAAAATAATCAGGTTACGACATTCTGACGGCAGAACCTGATGTTCCGTTAGTAGTCCAACTGGCCGTCAGACATTGCTGTCGAACGGAGTCAGTGGATCTAGTTTTTGTTCCTGTCTGGCGACAAGACCTGACGGACTGTCACAGGTTCGACGGACCATTAGAGTCCATCATTGGATACGTCTAGTAATAGAAGGTTCTTGCCAGGTCCGACGGTATGGCCGAACGAACCATCGCAGGTCTGATGGACCATCGGAGTCCACCATCGAATGATACGTTAAGCTATTCCAGGTCGTTTTAAGAGGGGTATTTTTGTCATTTTGCATCCGTCTATATATACCCATTTATTCACGATTTCAGCCACTTTATCCATCATTGTTTCACAAATACAATTAGGGTTTCTCTCTAAATTTAATCTCCAAGAACCCAATACAATCCTCTTCAAGAATTAAGGGATTTTCACTTCTCCAAGTTTAAGAACATTATCTCAGGTATGCATAGTGTTCATTCATGGACCCCTTTTTTCCATAAAGTCCAAGAATCCTTTTCTAAACTCAAGTTATGGATTTTTCTATATGCTTTCATGATTTGGCTGCTCATGTTTATGTTAATAAATATGAAATTGCATTCTACTCCATGATTTTTGATAATTTCTATGTGGGTTTAACTACTATAGCCATAAGTCAATGCAACCCTAATATTTAAACCCTTGAATAAGGAAATTTAGTATTTGATAATGATGTTTGTATGTGAAATGCCTTTAATATGTTTGATTAAATTACTAGATGAAGGGATATTATTTAACTATCATGATATCATGAAATGCTCCTACGAATGTAGTAAGTCTTATGATGTTAGTCAAGTCTTCATGTAACTCATTTCTGATGATGGCATTAAAGTAGATCCTCAGAAGACCGAGGCAGTAAGAAACTGGCCTCGCCCTATCTCTCCATCAAATATTAGAAATTTCTTTGGTTTGGATGGCTATTACAGATGGTTTATTGAATGATTTTCTTCTATTGCATCCCCTATGTCCAGATTGACTCAGAAGAAAGTCAAGTTTCAGTGGTCAGATCTTTGCGAGAATAGTTTTCAGGAGTTTAAAAGTAGACTCACCTTAGCTCCAGTTTTAGCTCTTCCAGATATTTTAGATGGGCTCAAAGTTTATTATGATACATTCATAGTAGGTTTGGGTTGTGTCCTCATGCAGCATGGTAAGGTCATAGCCTATGCCTCCAGACAGCTTAAACCCCTTGAGAAGAATTATCCTACTCATGATCTTGAGCTAGAAGTCGTAGTATTAGCCTTGAATATTTGGAGGCATTAACTATACTGTGTTCATGTAGATGTATTCATGGATCACAAGAGCCTTCAGTATGTCTTTTCTCAGAAATATCTCAATCTTTGTCAAAGAAAGTAGTTAGAGCTCTTAAAAGATTATGACCTGAGTTTTCTCTATCATACGGGCAAGGCCAATGTAGTGGCCAACGCTCTCAGTAGACTATCCATGGGTAGTGTTTCTCATGTTGAAGACAGTAAGAAGAAGTTAGTCCAGGAAGTCCACCAGCTTGCCAGACTAGGTGTTCACTTAGTCGATTCCTCAGAGGGTGGTGTATGTATTCAGAGTAGAACAGAATTATCTCTAGTTTTTAAGGTGAAAGCAAAGTAAGATAGAGATCCCAGCCTTGTAAAGTTAAAAGAGTCCGTCCAAAATAAAAAAATAGAGGTTTTCTCCTAAGGGGGAGATGGTGTGCTTCATTGTTAGGTTCGTCTATGTCTTCCAGGTGTAGATGACATAAGACAGTGAATTCTTTCAGAAGTGCATGGTGCGCGCTACTCTATTCATCTAGGGGACACTAAGATGTACAATGACTTGTAGGAGATCTATTAGTGGAGTGGGATGAAGAAAGATATTACAGAGTTTTGTTGCCAAGTGCTCTACATGTCAGCAGGTTAAGATAGAGCATCAGAAGCCTACTGGTCCTATGCAGGAGTTCATTATTCCTACTTGGGAGTAAGAAGAAGTAAACATGGACTTCGTGATGGATTTGCCTCAAACCCATCATCAACATGATTCATTTTGGGTAATTATAGACTGAATTACCAAATCAGCCTATTTCCTTCTAATTCATACCTTTTATTTAGCCAAGGATTGCACCAAAATCTACATCATAGAGTTGGTCAGATTGCACGATGTTCCATTGTCCATTATCTCAGATAGAGGTACCCTGTTCACGTCTCATTTCTAGAAAGCATTCCGAAAGGGTCTTTGTATCAAAGTTTATCTTAGTACAGCCTTTCATCCTTAAATAGATGGTCAAGAAGAGAGGACTATTCTGACTTTAAAATATAAGCTAAGGGCATATGCAATAGATTTCAAGGGTAGTTGGGATGACCACTTGTCTTTGATTGAATTTGCATATAAGTACAGCTATCATTCAAGTATTCAGATGGCTCCATAAGAAACTCTCTATGGTAGGAGATGTTGATCTTTGATTGGTTGGTTCAGAGTTATTGAGGCCTCAATCATAGGTCTTGCCTGAGTATTCGATGCGTTAGAGAAAGTCCAGTTGGTCAGAGAAATACTCCGGGCTGCTCAGAGCCAACAGAAGTCTTTTAAAGATGCTCATAGAAAAGATCTCAAGTTTGAGATTGGTGATTATGTCTATCTAAATATCTCTCCCATTGAGGGAGAGAAGTGGTTTGTCAAGAAGGGAAAGCTCAGTCCCTGATATATCAGTCCCTTCAAAATTCTTAGTCGCTTCGACAAAGTAGCTTATGAGCTAGAATTGCCTTTAGATCTAGCCTCAGATCATCTAGTCTTTCATGTATCTTTGCTCAAGAAGTGCATAGGTGACCCTGCATTTGCAGTCCCTAATCAAAGCATCTCTTATAAAGAGATTCCAATCGAAATCTTTGACTATCAGACTCGTAGATTGAGGAACAATGAAATCCCTTTAGTTAAAGTTCTGCGGCAAAATCAGTCCATCGAGAGAGCTACTTGGCAAGCAGAATCATATATGCATACCAAGTATCCTCACCCCTTCCCCACCATGTCAGATCGAGCTTAAGGTAATAGTTCTCCTTAAGCTTACTCAGTGTCATGTTCAGTGTTTATCACAAACTCGGTATCAAGTAGCATTGCATATTAAGTCATGCATTCATATATCAGTCCAGTTATATAATTATGCATCAGTCATGCCTCTTCATTGTGAGAAAATTTGTTCCCCAGAAAACTAAGTTATGCATTTACAAATCAGTAATACCTGTATAAGATATGCATGTTTTGTATGTTACTTTCAACTTGTAAGTCACTAAATCATGTTTTAGTTATCCATGATCTATTCATGTTCAGCTTATTATTTCCCTCTCAGTCCGTCTCATTCGAGGACGAATGTCCTCAAGGGGGAGATATTGTAATACCGCTTATTTTTCTTAGCTAATTTTCTCTCAAGAATGCCTAGTATTATCTTATAAATTGAATGATTACTATTCCATGAGGAATTTTCAAGATTTTAATTTATAGACATGTGGGAAAGTCAATATGTTTTCCATCAATATAAGATTCGCCCAAATCCAATAACCAGGTAAAAAGTTATGATTATTTCAAGTGCCCATCGTAAAATAGCATCATATTTGTTAGTGGCGTGCCATGCCACAAGTTACAATGGTAATTGTGCAATTAATTCTATGTTGCGCCAAAGTTTCAGGTCACAAAGAAAGGGGCAACGCGATGGCACCGCGTCACACCATCGCTCAATTTCCCAATTGTCAAAATCCAATTCGGGAAAATTTTACTGAAATTGAATGAAGCGTCCAGGGTTAAAAGGGTCAATTTTCTACCCCTATTTAAGCCCTTTAACACGTGATTCAACCATTTTCACCCAAAATATACTAGTTTCTCTCAATTTTCTCCCAAGAACAAGCTAGAGTTTCTATTGAGGATTTGAATTTAACAAGGTTTCACCGTCAATCTTTACAAAATCATGAAGTAAAGTATGCATAGTGTTCATTCATGGAATCCTTTCATCCATGAAATCAAATAATCCCTTTTCAACTACAAGTTATGGATTTTTCTACATGTTTTCATGCTTTGTATGTTCTCTTTCATGTTGATAAATGATAAATTGACTTCTACTCCATGTTGGGTGATAATTCCTATGTGGGCTTGATTATTATAGACCTAAATTCATGAAACCCAATGACTAAACCCTCAAAATATGAAACTATAATTGAAGCATGGTGTTTAATTGTTGTATAATGTGCTTTACATGTGTCATGCCCACAATATGTTTGATTAAACACCTAGATGAAGGAAAATGCCTAACTAGCATGATATCATGAAATCCCCAAGTATGTACTAGTTTATGCCTATTACATGTTCGATGAAATGCTTCAATAAAAGTATTATGAATTATGATGTTAGTCATATGTTAAAGTAAGTTATGCTAATTTAGTTTCCTTCCATCGAGTCCTAGGGGTACTTGTACCCAAAACATTAGCTGTGTGCCTAGAGCTATGTCATGTTTTCATGATACTCTAAGTCAAGCCATGATCCTTAGACTTCAAACAGTCTTATGGCCTCGAAAATCTCCATGATCTCATAAACTCAGTCAGTTGTCAGATATCATTCGTATTTCATCAGTCAACGGAATTTGGTAACTCATTCCATGTTCAGTTTAGTTAATTATGTTCATAGTCTAATCAAATGGGAGTAGGAATTAGCATTGAGCGAACCAAAGGATGGGGACACATACTATCAGATGAGGGTGTGATCCTTAAAAGTCATTCTTGCATTCCAGAACTATGTAGCCAGCATAGGTTGAGACATCAACACTGTCTGATGAGGGTTGATGAGGTAGATAAGCACTATCATGTAAGGGCCCTATCATTGTCTTTTTGGGAAATTATCAGATAAGGGTCAGTCACAGGTTGTCTTTACTAGTGGAACGGTAATGACACCATTCAAATTAGGATTACAGATTGGACCCCAACTCAGCCATAATGGTGTACTAGGGGCATGTTAGTTAAATACTACCTCCCACAGTGTCAGTATTAGTCTTAGTAAAAGAACTCAGATAGTTCTTTAGATTTCAAGGCTGCCGATACAGTCAACTCAGTTTAGTATAGAACTCAAATAGCTCCTCCAGATTCAGGACTGTCAGTTATAGCCACTCATGTTATCAGTTATATCAGTCATCATGTATTCAAGGTATTAGTGTTATTTGTTATGTCTCATGTATGTATTCTCATGCTCATGCTAGTCAGTCAGATATTATTATTAGTGTCCATGCATAAGAACCCCATGCATTTAGCCTACCTCACATGCTTACCAATACATTCAATCATACTAACATATTTACACTATGTTTTTTCATACGATAGGTTCAGAGACTCAAGCTCTAGATCAATAGTAGATTCCAGTTTTAGCAATCACAGTATAAGTGAGTCCTCATTCTTCAAGGACACGATGATTATTTTATTATTATATCATTAGTCAGTTTATTAGACGTAGTTAGTTGGGGACATATCTCATCAACTCCCTATTCAGATTTGTCAAACATTTTCAGTCATGTTTAAAGGCTTTCTAGACTATTACATTTTAGACTTCAGTATTTTAAGTTTTGTTTTGGGTATTTCATTATCCCACACAGATGTCATATGATTCATTTTTTGTTTAGTTTGAACGTTATGGCATTTTAGTGCATGTTTTTGCATTATTATGTTATATTATGTAGTGTACAAGTACATATATCAGTCATGGATTTGTTGAGGGTCCTTCGGGGTTATAAGCACCGTGTAGCATTTTGGGCACTAGGCTCGGGGTGTTACAATATGTGGCTTGCAAGTCAATGGTATAACGATACCATAAAAATTTATGCCACAATGGAACTAGAGTACTCATAGTTTTAATTTAAGAGATTTCATGTTTTAAAGAGTTAAAAGTGTGATTAAAGATGGTTAGGTGGTTTCTCGAAGAAGGCTTGAGTTCAAGTTAATCATAGCCAGAAACCATGTTTTGTTGATACGGGTAAATTATTTTCCTATGAGGGATTTTTACGCTAGCCTTGTGCCCTGTGGCTTACTGAGTAGAGACTCCGACCCTTATGAAAAATTTGGGTTGGGGGCTTCATTTCCGAGTTAATAGCTGATTCCATATAGCCTATAGAATAACAGAGATGTAGGGTATACCACCTAGCATAGAAGTAAATCAAAGAGTGCAGAGTTCAGATGATTTTTCAGAGTTTTTTAAAAAGTGCCTATGTGTTTTCTTACAATATGATATGTTTATGAACAGTTTTGAAATTTCTTTGATATATGTTGAATATAAATGATTATTTTGGATTTTCTTTGTATACCAATACATTTGTATTGACCCCCTTGCCCTTCTACCTCTTAAGTTCTGCGGCACAATCTAGGGGTCCAGATAAGAAGTAGATAATTCGGACAGCAGAACAGATTGTGCAGTGGTGAGCCTTCTATATTCCAGAAGGCCTATTGTCTTATAGATATTTATCATTTTATAGTTTTGGTCTACTGGGGGCCTTGTCCTTGATTTAAGACAGTGTTGCTTTTGAAATATAGTAGATATTTCACAGACTGAGTCAGATGTTATTTAGTTGTTGTTGAATTACAGTTTTCTATCATTATGTTGAATTTCACAATTTTACCATGTTTTCATACTATATTATGTTTCCGCATCTTCTATTATTGTGTGAATATTGTGCATGATTACCTTTAGAGTAGGACATCTGAGCCTTCATGGTTCGGGGTGTCTATCATGGCCAGGCCCTGGTTTGGGTCATGACATGAGCTAAGCTTAATTGGACAAGTAATTGACCATACTAGCACTTTAGGGACATGATGTGTATGCATATATTCAAAACTCTATCTTTAGGACATTTTATCAAACCCTTTTTATGCATGGCTTAAACACGGGAATAGCTTTATTTTTAAAGAAACTAATATTAGCATGATTTTGAAACTAAATCCCCAAAATAAGGATTAAATCAACGAACAACACCATTCAAAACATGTAGGGTTTAGTAAAAAAATCATGTTTCCATGATATAGAATTGAAATTCATGGGGATTCATGGTTAAAATCACAATTACTTGTATAATTCATAACCTTGAATTTGATATTGGGTTCGAACTCCATTAGTGAAAAGGGCCCATGGATGAACATTTAACATACCTTGAAGCTTTACCTTTAAGGAGAGTTAACTCCTCTCGAACGCTCTTGGATTGGGAACCTTAACTCATGATTATCTTGTGGAGAATGTGATTGAGTCTTAAAGTTATTGGGAAGAAACCCTAATCTTGTTCTTGAAAAAATAAGGTGGTTAAGAGCTTTTGAAACTAATTCACAATAGCTAAGTATGTATTTTAGGTGATTTATGCCATGGGAGTAAGGTTTGGAGTAAGGAAAAAGACCAAAATACACCTACAAAACCATATCAAAATTGCTGAAATTCTTAGCTGACGATTAAGGCTGATGTCCTATCACATAAGTAATGACTCATCACCTGAGTCATCACTTCCAAGATACTTTTAGATCCGGTATGGTAATGGGTGACGACTTGGAATGATAAGCCGTCACTTGGGTGATGGCCCATCACCTCAAGTCATCACTTGAAGCTGAATTTACCCATCACCTCAAGTCATCACTTGAAGCTGAATTTATCACATACGGATTGTGGGTGACGACTTGGGATGATAAGTCATCACTTAGGTGACGGCCCATCACCCCAAGTCGTTATTTGGTGGCTAGAGTTGGTGTTTTCTACCTAATGCTGATGATTTGGGTTGATAAGTCATCACATAGGTGATGGCCAATCAGCTCAGATCGTCACTTTAGGGATAGGCTGACATGCTAGAGTAAAATAAGAATAACTTTTGGATCCTATATCACATTAAGATGAATCTAAATACGTTGAAAAGAGGATTCAAAGATATTTTTTTGATATTGGGTAGGACACGTAACTCATTAGATGCAAGGAGTAATTGTTGTGTAATGTTGACCAAAGCTGAATCTTTCACTAGAACTTAATAAAGTATTCTCAACTCGTCCTTGAGTTTGGAGATTTTTGTGACCTCGACTGATATAAAAGGACATTTTCACAACATAGAATTGATAATCATACATAAATAGACATAAAAACATTGAGTTTCAATCTACATACTACGGTTTGAATTCTAGCCCAAAATGTGGGGTGTTACAACTTTCAATGCTTAGTTCTTTTAATTTTTTTTATCTTGGCCGTTTTATTCTTCAATTTAGTGATTTTTTAGTTTGAGAAATGATAGGCTAAAAATCATATATCACTTTTTCTTTTTTAGTTTCCACTGGATATTCAATACCAAAGTTTTTCACGTGAACTTTAATTCTTAGTGATTTTCAGTTTTCGATTTTAGTCTGCAATTTACTGATTTTTTAGTTTGAGCAAAGACATGATAGACATCGTGTATAGCTTTTTATCTTTTAGTCTCCAATGCATATTCAGTTCCAACGTGAACTTTTAAAGCTTAGTGCTTTTCACATTTTTACCTTGAACCTTTTTGTCTTGAATTTTAATGCGTTTGTAGTTTGGGCAATAACATGCTAGACATCAATTATCATTTTTTTTTACTTTCGAATGCATATTCAGCCCCGAGGTTTGCACGTGAACTTTCAAAGTTCAGTGCTTTTCAGTTTTTTATCTTGGCCATTTTAATCTTGAATTTAGTATTTTTTTTTGTTTAACAATGATATGTTAGACATCAAGTTTTACTTTTTTCTTTTTTACATTCCGATGCATGTTCAATCCAAATATTTTTCTCCTGAAATTGCAATGCTTAGAGTTTTTCAATTTTTTTGTCTTGGTCATATTAATCTTGAATTTAGCTCTTTTTTAGTTTGAGTAATGACATGGTAGAAATCATGTATTAGTTTTTCTGTTTTTGTTTCCAACACATATTCAATCCCGATGTTTTTACGTGAGCTTGCAATGCTTAGTGATGTTCAGTTTTTTATTTTGGCGGTTTTAGGTGTTTTTTTAGTCCGAACATTGATACAATAGACATCATGTATTACTTTTTTTTTTTTAGTTTCTAATGGATATTCAATCCCAGCATTTTTCACGTGACCTTTCAATGCTTAGTGTTTTTCAGTTTTTTATCTTGGCATTTTAGTCTTGAATTTAGTGCTTTTTTAGTTTGAGCAACGAAACTCTAGACATCGTGTATCACTTATTCTTTTTTAGTTTCCAATGCATATTTAGTACCGACATATTGCACGTGAACTTTCAAAGCTTAGTGCTTTTCAGTTTTATTTTTTATTTTGGCCGTTTTAATCTTGAATTTAGTGTTTTTTTAGTTTGAGCAACGACACGCTAGGCATCATGTATAACTTTTCCTTTATTAGATTTCAATTCATATTCAATCCCCACGTTTTTCCCGTGAACTTTCAATGGTTATTTCTTTTCAATTTTTTATGTTGGCCATTTTATTCTTGAATTTAGTGTTTTTTTACTTTGAGAAACGACACGGCAGACATCATGTATCACCTTTTCTTTATTATTTTTTATTGCATATTCAATAATGAGGTTTTCTCATGAACATTCTATGATTAGTTGTTTTCAGTTTTTTATCTTGACCATTATAGTCTTGAATTTAGTGCTTTTTTAGTATGAGCAATGACATGCTAGACATAATGTATCACTTTTTATTTTTCAGTTTCCTATGCGTAGTCAGTCTCGAGGATTGCACATGAACTTTCAAAGTTTATTGTTTTCCAGTTTTTTATCTCGAACCATTTAGTCTTGAATTTAGTGTTTTTTTAGTGTGAGCAAGGACACGCTAGAAATAATGTATCACTTTTTTTTTTAGTTTCAAACGTATATTTAATCCTATCATATTTCACGTGAACTTTCAATGCTTAGTGCTTTTTAGTTTTTTGTCTTGGCATTTTAGTCTTGAATTTAGTGTTTTTTAGTTTGAGCAACGACACATTAGACATCATGCATCTGTTTTTCTTTTTTAGTTTTTAATGCATATTTACTCCCGAGGTTTGCATGTGAACTTTCAAAGATTAGTACTTTTTAGTTTTTTTTTGTATTGGCCGTTTTAGACTTGAATTTAGTGCTTTTCTAGTTTCACTAGCGATACGCTAGACATCATCTATTACTTTTCCTTTTTTAGTTTCTAACACACATTCAATCCCGACATTTTTCATGTGAACTTTCAATATTAAGTGTTTTTGATCTTTTTATCTAGGCCGTTTTAGTCTTGAATTTAGTGTTGTCTTAGTTGGAGAAATGACACACTAGACATCATGTATCACTTTTTCTTTTTTAGTTCGCACTACCGATTCAATCTTGTTGTTTTCACATGAACTTTCAATGCCTAGAGCCTTTCAGTTAATTATCTTGGTGTTTTAGTCTTGAATTTAGTTCTATTTTAGTTTGATCAATGACATGCTAGACATCATGTAACAATTTTTCTTTTTTAGTTTCCAATACATATTTAGTCTAAGGTTGGCACGTGAACTTTCAAAGCTTATTTCTTTAAAAAAATTTATCTTGACCATTTTAGTCTTGAATTTAGTGCTTTTTTAATTTGAGCAACGACATGCTAGACATCACGTATTATTTTTTTTAGTTTCCAATGCATATTCAGTCCCAAGGTTTGCTCATGAACTTTCAAAGTTTAGTGCTTTTTTTTTTTTCTCATCTTGGCTGTTTTAGTCTTGAATTTAGTGTTTTTTAGTTTGAGCAACGATATGCTAGACATCATGTTTAACTTTTTCATTTTTAGGTTCCAATGCATGTTCAATCCCAGTGTTTTTCACGTGAACTTTCAATGTTTAGTGCTTTTCAGTTTTCTATGTTGGCCGTTTTAGTCTTTAATTTAGTGCTTTTTTAGTTTGAGTAACAACACGCTAGATATCATTTATTATTTTTCTTATTTTTTTTCTAATGCATATTTAATCACAACCTTTTTAACGTGAACTTTCAATGCTTTCTACTTTTAAATTTTTTATTTTGGTTGTTTTAGTTTTGAATTTAGTGGTTTTTTAGTTTAACCAACGACACGTTAGACAACATGTATCAGTTTTCTTTTTTAGTTTCCAATTCATATTCAATCCGGGCATTTTTCACATGAACTTTCAATGCTTAGTGCTTTTCAATTTTTTTATCATGGCCGTTTTGGTTTTTAATTTAATACTTTTTTAGTTTGAGCAACGACACGCTAGACATCATGTATTAATTTTCCCTTTTTAGTTTCCAACACATATTCAATTTCGTTTATAACGTGAACTTTCAATGCTTAGTTCTTTTCAATTTTTTTTACCATGGCCGTTTTAGTTTTCAATTTAGTGCCTTTTTAGATTGAACAAAAACACGCTATTATCATACATCACTTTTTCTTTTTTAGTTTCCAATGCATATTCAGTCCCAAGGTTTGCACGTGAACTTTCAAAGCTTTGTGCTTTTCAGTTTTTTTATCTCGGCTGTTTTAGTCATAAATTTAGTACGTTTTTAGTTTGAGTAACGACGTGCTAAACATCATGTATTAATTTTCCTTTTTAGTTTCCAATGCATATTCAATCCCGAGGTTTGTCTGGTGAACTTTGGATTCTTAGTACTTTACAATTTCTTTATGTTGGTTGTTTTAGTCTTGAATTTAGTGCTTTTTTAGTTTGAGCAATGACACGCTAGAAATCATGTATTACTTTTCCTTCCTTAGTTTCCAACACATATTCCATCCCAATGTTTTTCTTGTGAAATTTCAATGCTTAGTGTTTTTACCTTTTTTATCTTCATCATTTTGTTCTTGAATTTAGAGTTTTTTTAATTTGAGCAACGAGAAGCTAGACATCATGTATCACGATTTCTTTTATAGTTTTCAATGCACATTCAGTCCCTAGTTTTGCACGTGAACTTTCAAAGGTTAGTTCTTGTTAGTTTTTTATCTTGGCCTTTTTAGTCTTGAATTTTGTGTTTTTTTTAGTTTAATCAATGACACGCTAGACATTATGTATTACTTTTACTTTTTTACTTTCCAATGCATATTCTGTCCCGAGGATTGCACATGAAGTTTCAAACCTTAGTGCTTTTCAGTTTTTCATCTTGGCTGTTTTTAGTCTTGAATTTAGTATGTTTTTAGTTTCAGCAATGACACCCTAGACATCATATTCAATCCCAACGTTTTTCATGTGAACTTTCAATGCTTAGTACTTTTTTGTTTTTTTAACACCCTACTTTTTCGGGCTAAAGTTGAACCATCTTTTCGATGTATATAGATCTGAACCCTATGATTTCTATTTAGATAAAAGTGTGACTAAAATTTTCGTAGTGTGGAAATATCCTTGGAGATGAATATTTTTCATAAAAATCTCATAGCTCGAAAGTTAAGTTTAGAACTTTATTTTTGATTGACTTTTAGTTAATCATTTTATGTAACTCTTTGAGACTACCCCACGGTGGTTATGACCACAAGTGATCCTAAGCTAACCCTTGTACTGGCATAACTCGTGAGCAACTGGATGAAACACATAAAACTTGAAGTAATAATTAGAAGAAAAGTCTTTAGCTGAACATCTTCAAAACAAAACTATTAAAACAATTACAACACTGGTTACACAAAACAAAACTAAAATCAAATGCATCAATTATACTAACTGTGTATTAAGCCTCTACTATTATTGAATATACGTACCCATGACATGACCCCCAGCTATCCTAAATCATTACAACTGAATAAAGTAAGCAAGATGCTACTCGAACTATGGTTGACTCGAGCCCTCGAATCAAAAGAACTTATCACCTGCTGATTGGAAGCTACAAATTATTTGATTAAGATGTGTGGGCTACAACGGGTCCTTACATTATGAGACAATGTAGTACATAGAAATATATGTGGATCAGTTCTTCTTGAATGTGCTGAGTATGTGAGGGTGAATGCATAACTAAAAATTTTTATGGATAGAATAAAATAAGGAAACCACAAGTCAAAGGAAAAAGAAGAACACATAGATTTACGTGGAAATTCTTGCGGGAAAAACCATGGTTAGAGATAAATAAATTAACTATAATGGAGAGGAGTACGATATAGAGACAATAGTATCAATTTAGTGTATATAAGAACAACCCGAAATAGCCCACTAAACTCACTTATTTAATACATGCATACAAATAGGTCTTAGGCCTAAAAACATACAGGTCCGTACCATTGGGGTTTCTCTTCTGTCTCCCCAATGGGATTAATAGTGGGATTCGGTATTAGGCCTATTGGCCCGATCCCTATGCTACCACCACAAACCCCATGAAAAATCACAAACATGGGTTCACCACAAACTTTTTAGGTCTGGATCAACAAAATTCGAGTCACAAATTCTAACAAAAACAATAACTTAATGTACATATAAGCCTTTAAACAATGCATGCAAAATGTAAATGACTCACCTTGTTCTTGAATAAAACAAAAGTTGTAAAATCAATCTTGAATAATAAAACATATTGTATAATCTTTGTGAGCCATAACACTTAGTTCTAAAAGTTGTACTGTTACTCTTTATTTTGGGAGGTTCTTCTAACCAACATAAACCATATGAGCTCTTATGGAGTTCAACATCTTGCATCCACATTGGTAGGGTTTTCCTACCGTTTCAATCGGAATAGAACCTAAGCTAGAGTTATCACTATGCTAAACATTTATTAGGACTTAAATCTGTGGTGGCACATAGTTTTGGGGCATGTTACCTTGGTCTCATACCCAACTCAGTGCTAAATACTACTCTTATATTACTTATATACGCTCTCTTTAAGAAATCCACCTTAAAATTGCATAAGGGTTTATAATGAAAACCAGTTATGCTCTCCTTTGCTTTAAATTATAATCAAAATAAATAAATGTGGATTCCATCTCTTAGCTGAAGATCAAAAGATCAATTCTTGTTTGAAATCTTGAAAATAACTTATCATAGAATGCTTAAAAGTATAAACTTCTTGAAGTCTCAACACTTAAACTTTAAGCTTAAAATTCATGCTATAAACTCATGGTAGTGCATACTCAAAATAATTCTTGAAATATTTCAACAATACAAGACAAGATAGCACAATCTCATTCATAATACAAATCTCATAAGTTAGATACATAAACATAAGCACTTCTTGATATACTTATAACTTGAAATCTCATGAAAATCAGATGCTTTAAGAATATAAATACTTGGGTATGAAACCTACTTCAAAACAATTAAATAAAATCCTAAAATCATGGAATTTGGGCAGAAGGGTGAAATGATATCCTTATTCATAACCCCACATAACTTAATAGGCTTGATTTGATATAGAAATCTTGACCTTGAAAGTTTTGGAGATGATCTTGAAAGCATTTCATGGAATTCTTGGAGTAGATAACTTAAATGCTTGTTTATCTTGTAGTAAATGTAACTTGAAGTTGAAGTTCTTGGGAGGAGGTTAGGGTTTGTTCTTGGAGAGGAAGGTTTTCTCGGGGAGAAATTATGAATAAAGAAGCGAATAATTCTCCTTGAGATATTTAATTATGTGTTATGGATGAATGGGGTGGGGTAAAATGACCCATTTGCCCTTAAAAATGCTAAACCAAAAGCTGTAAAATAGGGGCAGGCGATGGAGCATCCGCCAGGGCCTAATCACTCACCCTCACTGCCTCTCTCATGAAAATTGCTATAACTTTTAACTTATGAATCAAATTAAGGAGAAATTGGTATCGTTGGAAACCTAACTCAATTATATATAATTTTAGGGTCTTGAGATGCAAAATTCTACATATAGTAAAAGTTATCCATGTTCAAAGTTGATCGTTGTAGAATCAAATACCAAACTTTGGACGCATAAAAGGCTCTTAGCTCAACTTTGTTCTGAATGATTCTTATGAATATTTTTCACCTCAAAATCACTTCACACACTAGTATAAAGATCGCAAAATATATATTCAAAATAAATTTTATGGTATTAGAGTTTACAGTTGTAATAACGACGCTTCAAAGTCTAGCCCAAAAATATGTGGTGTTACATTTTGTTTGGGTCAAATTTCAGTGACATTTTATCTTAGGATATAAAGAGTTATTTGGCTTACTATGTTAACCTAAATACCTTCGAGTCATCTTTCCAAAGCCATCGACCGTTCGTCAATGTAAAACCTCGCATGTTTTGAAGCTAAAAAACCAATCGTTGTTCCTGCGTGTAACCTCTAACCCCATAATTTATATTTTAATTCATGTCTCATGTTAATTATCCTAATGATAGGAGAGATTGTGTGTATAAAACATGTTCATAAGAGTCACTTAGAGCAAGGCAAGCTAAGAGCTTCTGAATCGATCAAGTTTTTTTGTTTGATTTCCCAAGGATAAGGCTTGAATGAGTATAACTTTATCTATATATGGAATTTGTTACGTTAAGACCAAGAAAATTATAGATAATTGAATAAGATTTTCAACAATGTCAATTTCTCCTTAATCCGATACCTGAGTGAAAAGTTATGCCATTTTTTATGTTAGGCAGTAAGGGATCGCGATAGCCTTGGGCCGTGATGGCTATTCAACCCGACTAGGGGTCACTTCGTGAGGGCTGCTAGACCCAATTGGGGGCTGCACCGTGGGAGCTATTCCCCTATAGTTTTAGCTTCTTAAGGGTTAAGGATTATGTTGTTACTTTCTTCTCAATCCCAAACAACCACAACACGAATTATAATACCCAAAAGGGCATTATTTGTCCGTCTTCTTCAAATCAACTCACATATGAACACTCTCCCTTTCCCAAGAACATTAATTCAAAAATTTCCTCTCAAGAACACAAGGATTTCTTCCAGAACTCATCAATTAAAGTATGTTAGTTTATGTACAAGGATACTCCTTTCATTCTTGTGCCCAAAACTTGATCTTTATTTAAGATTTCATATTTTGTAAATTAAGATTCACACCCAATTACCATTATTCGAAGATTATAATGGAACATGTGATTTAAATATTTAATTACATGTCTATTTTCATTTCATTATGTGTGTGATAGGATTTTGCATATTTTTAATTGAGTTTTAACCGTGATATTGTGATTCTTGATTTTATTGTTTTGATATTGTTGAAGTATTTCAAGAATTATATTCAAAAGAAATACATGTACATTCAAAAGAAATTCATGGTATTAGAGTTTACACACATAATAACGATGCTTCAAAGTCTAGCCCAAAAATGTGTGGTGTTATAATTTGCTTGGGTCAAATTTCAGTGACCATTTGTCTTAGGATATAAAGAGTTATGTGTCCTAATATGTCAACCTAAATCCCTTTGAGTTTTCTTTCCAAAGACACTGACCGTTCATCAATGTAAAACCTTGCTTGTTTCTAAGATAAAAAACTAACCGTTGTTCCTGCGAGTGTAACCTCTAGTCAAATAATTAATATTTTAATGCATGTCTCATGTTCATTATCCTAGTGAGAGGAGAGCTTGTGATGTATAAAACATGTTCATAAGAGTCACACAGAGCAAGGCGTGCTAAGAGATTTTGAATCGACCAAGTTTTGGTGTTTGATTTTCCAAGGGTAATACTAGAATGAGTATAACTTTATATATATATATATATATATTGAATTTGTCAGTTTAAGTCCCAGAAAATTATAGATAATCGAATTAGCTGTCCAACTATGCCAATTTTGCCTTAATCCGATATCCGAGTGAAAAGTTATGCCATTTTTTGTGTGAGGCAGTAAGGGATCATGATAGCCCAGCGCCGTGATGGCTATTCAACACGACTAGGGGTCATGTCATAAAGGCTTCTCGACCTAATTGTGGTCGTGCCACCGGGGTTATTCCCCAACAGTTTCAGATTCTTAAGGGTTAAGGATCATTTTGGTCCTTTCCCTCAATCCAAAACATCCATAGCAAGAATTATAATACCAAAAAGGGCATTACTTGTCCATCTTCTTCAAATCAACTCACGTAAGAACACTCTCCTTTTTCCAAGAACAATAATTCAATATTTTCGTCTCAAGAAGACAAGGATTTCTTCAAGAGCTCATCAATTAAGGTATATGGGTTTATGAACAAGGATACTCCATTCATTTTTGCACCAAAACTTCATCTTTATTTAAGATTTCATACTTTGTAAATTAGTGTTCATACCCAATTACCATTATTTGAAGATTATAATGATACATGTTATTTTCATATCTTTATATATGTGATAGGATTTTGCATATTTCAAATTGAGTTTTAAGTGTGATATTGTGATTCGTGATTTCATTGTCTTGATATTATTGAAGTATTTCAAGAAGTATATTGAGCATGAAATTTTGCTATGAATTTGCATGGATTTAAATTTTGGTTTTAAGTCCTAAGTCTAAGTATTGATATTTAAAGAAGATTAAGATTTTAAGTCTCCTTTATAAGTTTAGCAATGATTTAAGAAAGGAATTGATATTTTTATCCTAAACTAAGCTAAGGAATCCACATTGTTCATATAGTTTGAGATTCAGAAAAAGGGAAGCATAATTGGTTTTCATTATTAACCCTTGTGCTATTTTAAAGTGGATTTCCTAAAGACTGAGCAAAAGCATGGAAGCAGTATTTAGAACCAAGTTTCATATATTTATAAGGTCTCATTCCGTAGATATACCTTCCACCATAGGATTAAGATTAAATGCCCTTAGTGGGATAAGTCAGTTATCTCTTAAGGTTATACTCCATAACATGAGTATGACACCTCTCCCCATTATGAGGTTTTCCCCAGAGGGGAGCAGGATGTTGGACTCCATGATAGCTTACATGATTTATGTCAATTATAAAAACCTCCCAGAGTCCCAAGTCCTAAATTTGAATAACAGAACAACTTTTAGAAACTAAATGTAGAGACTCACAATTTTATACAAATATTGTTATACATAAAGACATCCGCCATGAGATTCTAACTTTTGGTTTATAGATGGTAAAGGTGAATTCTTCTACACTTAGCTTGCATGATTTGAAAATAGAATAAAAGTACAACTTCATATAATTAAGTGTGGTGGCTAATAAGAATTACTTTCATGCTTTACTACTTCTGACTTATGATTAGATAGTTTTATTATTCAAGCCAAGGTGGGTCACATACACTTAGCACGAGGTTTTGAATGTTTGTTTGAATATTATATTATTGTTTTACTTATGCATTCACCCCTACATGCTCAGTACATTTCAAAAGTACTGATCGACATATATATATCTATGTGCTAGATTGTTTAATAATGTAGGTTCAAGTGCCCAGTTCTAGCAGCATGATTGACCACAAGCATCTGTATCTACATCCTGATAGTTGGTGATTCCTCATAATCTGAGGACCCAAATATCCAGATTTTTAGCTTTATGCAGTATTTGATTAGTTGTTTTCAGTTCAGTTTGAGTCAGCCAGGTTTATCCCAACAACTCTCTAGTTAGTAGAAGTAGAAGCTTGTGCGACTGTTAGTTACATTTTAGATTTCCCAGTGTTAGTTGTTTAGACTTTAAATTGAGTATTATCAGACAATATGTTCAGTTAAATCTAATTCAATTCTGATAGTATTTAGTATTTCAATATTTTTGCACGCACAAATCTCTTTATTAAGAGTTTTAGATTTAGCAGAAAGCTTATAGGGTTAGCTTAAGACTACTCATAATCTTGTCCACCATGTAACATTAAGGGTACTTTCCTAGTGCATAAAAAACTTGGTATTAGAGCCTAAGGTTTAAAGAGTCCTAAGGAGTCAGGCAAGCTGCGTTACATAGAGTCTTGATCATGGATGTAAAGCATGACACATTTATATGCAAGAGTTTATGGGATGTCTTAGGAAATCATCCGTTTGTTTCATGATATATCGTGCTTACAGTGCCTTTATCTACTTTTAACTCATGCTCTTACGTGATAGTTTAATATGCCTCCTTGTTGAGCTAATACATGCATATATGATAACAAGCCATCCTAGACTACTGACCCTTTGAATGAGAATACATCCCATGCAAATTTTCAGGCAGCCTTTCAGGCATTAGCCCAAGCTGTGACTGCCAATTTTCAGGGCAAGCATCAGCATATTGTCCCGGTTAAGTAGGATAGTGATTTAGTTGCAGCCAAAATTCGTGACTTAATGAGAATGAATTTGCTTGAGTTCTTTCAATTAAAAGCAAGTGACGACCCACACTTGTACTTATATAAGGTGAGGAAGATCACCAAAATTATTTATATTACTGAGAAGGAGAGTGTAAAGTTAACATCCTATAGGCAGAAAGATATGGCGTATGATTGTGTGGTTATGTTAAAGAATGGTAGAGGTGAGAATGCAACTCCCTGGAGTTGGTAGGTATTTCAGGATGTGTTTCTAGTCAGGTTCTTTTTGTTTGAATTGAGTGAAGCTAAGGTAGAGGAGTTCATGATCCTGAGGAAAGCTTGATGATAGTAAATATTTACTACCTTAAGCTTAATTAGTTGTCTATGTATGCCCCTAACATGATTGGTTATCCTTGGTCGAGTATGAGTATGTTTGTTATTGGAGTATCTGGTTTTTTAGTTAAGAAGTGTAGGACTGCCATACTGATTGGGGATATGGATCTTGCAGGACTGATGATTCATGATCAACAAATTCTGGAAGAGAATTTGAAGAGGAGAGAGAGGAAAGAAGAAGGCTAGAATCAAACTATTTGAATATGGCCAGACAAGTTTTAAAGGGGGAAATCATTCATAGTTTTAGGTTCAATCATATATGCCTAATCCATCTTTAACCAGTGCTCCTACACCTAGAACCATAGTGGGGTGTAACTTCCACGTCCAAATTTTAGAATAGTGTGGGTGGAAGGTCTAATTTTGCAGCATGTTTTTAGTTTGCTAAGAATTATCCTGGAGAGGGTTTGTTAGGATATAAAGATTATTATGGAGGTGGTCAGTTGGGTCACAAAATCAAAGAGTGTCTGTATGCTAAACAAGAAGCAGAGATGTTAATCCCAAGACTCAGTCTACTAGCACATCAGCTCCTCTAGGTCACCCAGTCTCTCCTTAGGAATATCATCCATTACTGATGGCAGTCAACGCCCGAATTAGTTCTATGCTTTACCATTCCATCATGAGCAGAAGAGTTTACCAGATGTTATTACCAGATGTGGAAACATGTGCTGAATGACCATAAGGTTCAAATCTGAATAAACATCTGATAAGACAATGCCTGAAAATGGTATAACAATACCAAAACAAATCTGAAATAACTGTCTGACAGGCTATAGTCCAGAAAGCCTCTAAACTGTCTGAATAAGGAGTTGATGGGACATGTCCCCAACTAACTCCATCTAGCAACTGAACTAAAACAGCAAATGAAGCAATAATCATATCATCCTCTAATGAAAAGGACTCACTGCAAACTCTGAACACTGGAATGCTACTGCTGATCTGGAGCTCGTGCCTCTAAACCTATGGTGTAACATAAGAGAAAGCACCATAGCGTAAATGCTTCAGTACGTCTGAATGTAGTGAGTATACGAGTGAGGTAAGCTAAATGCAAAGGGTTATATGCATAAACAATGCTAACTAATATGAACGTGAGAATACATATATGCATTCATAAAAGTAACTGAACTCATGGAGATACTGACTACTGAGTCTGAATACTGAAAACATCAGTGTACTGATACCGAGATACTGAATAGATGAACGACTATTTTTGATAGTTTGAATTATGAAGAACTGGTCTGGTTGACTGTGTCTAACAGTCCTAAAGCTGAATACTAATATCATGAATTTTGATAACTGATATGACTGATACATAAGTTCAGAAAACTGATATAACTAATATAACTGTAATGATTGGCCTAACCGATATAACTGATACTGATAGACTATATCTAACATTGTAAGTTTTAAAGGAACTGTCTGAGTTTTGTTCTACTTGGAGTAACAAAATTTGAGATCAGTCCTATCTAAAGGGTGATCATGAGTATAATGATAATATAGATGATTTGACTTATCTGATATCAGTCCTATCTAGCGGGTGATCTTTAAATCTAATGATTTTGATACTGATTAATCATAGTTGAGGTCAGCCCTAGCTAATGGGTGATCTTGAAGTCTATTTACAATGATAAGCAATGATTGTATCTGACAGTACTGAATCCGTACTACTAAGATGAGTTGACAGTGTCTGACAGTCCTGAATCTATAACTGAAATTGTCGGATGTGTTCATCTAACTGACATTCCCCAAGCTAAGCTGACTGGGGTCCAATCTCTGCCCTGACTGGAAGGGTGGCAGTATCGTGCCACCAGTAAAGACATTTGGTATGGATTCAGTCCTAATCTAGAGGGTGACTCCTGAGATTAGTCCTACATATATAAATGTGCTAACGGCTGACCCCTGAGTATGTCAGTCCTATCTAATGGGTGACATCTCGTACATACGCTGGCTTTGTAGTTTTGGAACTTATGGATTGCTTCTAAGGATCTCATTCCGAATCTAGCGGGTGATTCTCCATCCCTCGGCTTACTCGGTGCTGAATCCTACTCCCATTTGAAAGACACTAAACTAAATAACTGGGCTGCACTGAATAACTGAACTGATACTGAATAACTAGACTGATACTAGTGGTATTGTTTAGCGGAGCTAAACAAAGTTAAACGAATTCCAATGACAGACATAATTTACTGAGTTCTGAGGACTGGTTGAGAGTACTGAAATTACTGAGATTGACTTTGAATACTGAGGTTATAGATATTACTATGTACTGAGATCACTGATATTACTGAACTATTGAGATTAATGGGGTTACTAGATTTTCCTGAGTCACATGACTGACTGAATTCTATAGATCATGCCTTGAATGAGAGTATCATGATAACATGACATGGATCTAGGTACATAACTATATTTTTAGCTACGAATACCCTTAGCACTCGATGGAAGAAAACTAACACAACATGACTGACTTGATCATAAGATTGGAGTCCACAATTCACATAGTCATAAGTAGGGCATATTAGACATCATGTAGTTCTTCAAGATCTTAAGAATGGTAGGGAGTGCATGGATATATTTAATGTACATATAGTATATCTACATTATCATACATACTTCATACCACAACAATAGCAACACATCAATAGCATGGAATTTATATTGAAGTATATAGCTAACATGGACTTGTCATTTAGATATCATGGAACCATGTAAACATGAATTTCTAGCATCCTCAAAATTTTATCAAACACCTTGCATGCATAATATTGAGCATAGGTGTACTTAACAAATTTAGAAATCTTGAACCACCCAAATTCATGGGTTTCCAACTAACCTATTCACATGATTCATGAAAAATACATCAATACAAAACCTTGTATCCAATCAACAATCATTAACATAAATATAGTCATAAAACAACAAGGAAATCATAATTTATAATTTAAAAGATGAATCTTGAGCTCCATCGATGAAAGGGACCCATGCATGAACACTACGCATACCTTAAAGCTTGATATTGAAAGTGATCTAATGTTTCTAAAGGTTCCTGAAGAAATCCTTAGACTTGAGCTTGATTTTTCTTGACTAGGGTTTAACCCCTTTGGGAAAGAATGTTCTTGTTCCTGAGGAGATGATCCTGAGATGAAACCTAATCTTGTGGTTAAATGCATAAGAGATGGTTTTTAAGATGCTTAACTAAAGAAAAATGGGAAAAATTATGCCTCTTTAGGGTTATAAATCATGGGAAGTGAAGGGAACAGACCAAAATACCCTTTATAAAATAAATTCGCAATTGCTGAAAATAATAGATGACGACATTTGTGACAAGGCGTAAAAAATGTTACAAGCCGTAAAAAATATTGTCACACAGGAGCTGGAATTGATGGTTTATGCCTAAGCCTGATGACCTTTATGGTAGGGCTTCACAAATGCAGTAACCTACCATGAATGTCATCACTTTGGATATGGTTTCTGCCTAATGCTGGAGACCTTCATGGTAGGGCATCACAAATGTGGTTAGCTACCACAAATGTCATCACACAGGAGCTGGATTTTTCCTAAGGCTAATGACCTTCGTGGTAGGGCATCAAAAATGTGGTAAGCTACCAAGAATTTCATCATACAGGAGCTGGATTCTGCCTAAGGCTAACGACCTTCGTTGTATGGCAACACAAATGTGGTAAGCTAAGCTACCACTAATTTTTTCACACAGGAGCTTGATTCTGCGTAAGGATGATGACCTTCGTAGTAGGGCATCACAAATGTCGTAAGCTACCACAAATTTTATCACACAGGAGGAAGAGTCTGCCTAAGGCTGATGACCTTTGTGGTTGGGCGTCACAAATATGGTAAGCTACCACGAATGTCGGCACACAATTTCCAGCATAATATGCTGGACTAAAATAGGAATAAATCTTTGCTCCGATATCAGATTTAGGATAAAGTTGTATCATTGGATATATAATTCAATTATCTATCTTTTGATATGTCATGAGCTCAAAAATTCCAAGTATAATGAGAGATATGCTTATTTGAAGTTGACTATACCAATATCATTCATAAGAATTCAATCGATAAGGAATGTTTTGATTCGTCTGATAGCTGGGATTTATTTGAAGCCTTAATATTCATATAAAATACTCATAAAACTATAAAATAACCATTATGCACCATGCATCATCTTAGTGCATGGCTCTAATATTGATTTAGATTTTTCGGTGTATTACAAGAGAAATAGAATTCGGCATCGATCTTCTTCCAAATATTCATCTCATCACCGTTTCTCTGTATCATACGGCTTTCTCTGAACATAAAGAGTTAAAAGAGTAACTTAAAGACCTCTTAGATAAAGGTTTTATAAGGCCCAGTGTTTCTTCATGGGGCGATCCCATCCTATTTATGCATAAGAAAGATCGTTCTCCCTGAATGTGTATTAATTACCGTCAGCTGAGTAAAGTCACAATGAAAAATAAATATCGTCTTCCTAAGATTGATGACTTATTTGAAACACTCTAAAGTGCAAGATACTTCTCTAAGATATACCTTAGATTTGACTAGCACTAGCCTAAAGTAAGGGAACATGATATCCCAAAGACAACATTCAGAACTCGTTACAGTCACTTCTATTTCTAGTTATGTCATTTGCGCTAAAGAATGCTCCAGTAGCCTTTACGGACATGATTAATAGAGTATTCAAATAGTATTTGGAGATGTTTGTCTTAATCTTTATCGATGATATCCTTGTTTATTCCCATAGTAAAGATGACCATACAGACTATGTTAGAATTGTGTTGTAAACTCATCAAGATCACTAGTTGTACACCAAATTTAGCAAGTATGAATTTTAGCTAAGGCCAGTAGCTTTCCTCGGTCATATTATTTTTTATGATACCATTAAAGTTGATCCCTAAAAGACTGAAGCAGTAAAAAATTCGCCTAGACCCATCTCTCCAATAGACATCTAGATTTTATTGGTTTTATCTATCTATTATAGACGGTTTGTTGAGTGGCTTTCATCTATTGCATACCCCATGTAAGGATTGACTCAAAATAAAGTTAAGTTTCAGTGGTCAGATTCTTCTGAGAAGAGTTTTTAGGAGTTGAAGGCTCGACTAACTTCATCCCTAGTTGAGGCATTACCTTATGGTACAAATGGATTTGTTATTTATTGTGATACTTTTATACAAAGTCTGGATTGTGTTATGATGCATAGAGGTAAGGTCATAGACTATGCCTCTCGATAGCTTAAGCATCATGAAAATTACTACCCTACCTATGATCTTGAGTTGGCCGCTGTTGTATTTGCCTTGAAAATCTGGAGGCACTATCTTTATGGGGTGCATGTTAATGTGTTCACCAAACTCAAAAAGGTTTCAATATGTATTTTTTCATAGAGAGTTAAATCTCTGTCAGAGAAGGTGGTTAAATTATTAAAAGACTATGACATGTGTGTTTTGTACCATTCGAGCAAGGATATTATTGTGGCAGACACCCTTAGTAGACTGTCTATAGGTAGTGTAGCTCATCTGGAGAATTATAAGAAAGAGTTAGTTCAGGAAGTTTAATAGTTATCTAGATTAGGTGTGTTGGTTGACTAAGCTGAGGGGAATATTTTGGTACAGAGTAGTTTGGAGTCTTATTTAGTTTCTAAAGTGAAGGAGAAGCAAGATAAGGACTCCAGTTTGGTTAAGCTGAAGGACTCAGTTAGAGATCAGAAGGTAGAGGTTTTCTCCCATGGGGGAGATTGAGCATTGAGATACCAAGGTAGACTATGTGTGTAGTGTTGTTATGGTTTGAGGTAGAAGATTATAAAAGAAGCACATGGTGCATGTTACTCCATTCACCCAGGAGCCATCAACATGTACCGCGACTTGCAGGAAGTTTATTGCTGGCGTTATATAAAGAAAGATGTTACAGAGTTACTGGTTAAGTGTTCTAACTGCCAATAGGTTAAAGTAGAGCACGAAAGGCCTGGTGGAACCTTACAAGAGTTTAGTATTCCCACTTGTAAGTAGAAAGGGGTAAACACAAACTTTGTAATAGGGTTACCTCATTTGCGTCTTCATCATGATTCAATTTGGGTTATTGTAGATAAAATGACCAAATCAGCCCATTTCGTGCTAGTTCACATATCCTTCTCAGCCAAAAATTATGCTAAGCTATCTATTAGAGAGTTAGTCAGATTACCCAAAGTTCCTCTTTCCATCATTTCAGATAGGGGTACTCAGTTTATCTCTTACTTCTAGAAAGCCTTTAAGAAGGTTCTTGGAACCCAAGTTCATCTCAATTCAGCTTTTCACCCTCAGAAAGATAGTCATCCACAGAGGATTACTCAAACCCTAGAGGATATGTGGAGGGCATGTGTTCTTAACTTCAAATGTAGTTGAAAGGATCACTTGCTGTTGATTGAGTTCACCTACAATAATAGTTACCATTCTAGTATTTAGATGCCCCTGTTTGAGGTTTTTTATGGGGGGGAGATGTAGATCACCCATCGATTTGTTCTATGTAGGTGAGGATGCTTTGGTAGGGTCAGACCTAGTGTTTGAAGCCATAGAGAAAGTCTTGTTATTCGAGAAAGGTTGAAAACAGCTAAGAGTCACCAAAAATCATATGTTGATGTAAGAAAAAGAGACATTGACTTTGAATCTTAAGAATTAGTTTTTGTAAAGATTTCTCCCATGAAGAGGGTGGAGAGATTTGGAAAAAAGAGGAATCTTAGTCCCCGATATTTTGGCCCTTACAGAATATTATCGTGTTGGAAAGGTAGCATGTGAGCTTGAGTTGCCTGTAGAATTGTCATCTATTCACCCAGATTTCCATGTGTATATCCTTATTGAATAATTGTTTTGGTGGTACAACTGTTGTTGATCCCTTTCAAAGCACTGAGATTCAAGATAGCCTTTCTTATGAAAAAATCCTAGTTGAGATGCTTGATCACCATATCCGTATACTAAGGAACAAAGAAGTTCCCTTGGTCAAAGTTATTTGGCGGAATTAGTCTGTTGAGGGTGACACTTGGAAATCAAAAGAATATATACGAATCAAGTACCCTCATCTTTTCTCCGTAAGTTCAGAATCAACTTATGGTAACAAGTTTTCCTTAGATTATATCGTATCCACATGCAGTTTCTGCCATATCATTAATTTTATGTCATTGCATGCATTCACTAACCAGTTCGGTTATGTAATCATGCTATCAGATATGTGTATTTATTATGAAGTCTCATCCCCTCAGTATTCTCATTTCAGTTAGTCTCATTCAAGGACGAATATTCCCAAGGGGGAGGTAACATAACCCCTCGCATATTTCTAAGATAGATAATGAATCATTTTTCCTGCATGTGTAAACTCTAATCCTATAATTCAAATTATAATGCATGTCTCATGTTCATTATCCTAGTGATAGGAGAGCTCGTGATGTATAAAACATGTTCATAAGACTCACTTAGAGCAAGGCGAGCTAAGAGCTTTTGATACGACCAAATATTGGTGTTTGATTTTACAAGGGTAAGCTTTGAATGAGTATAATGGTATTTATATTTGTCAGTTTAAGACCTAAAAAATTGTATAGAATTTAATTATCATTCCAACAATACCAATTTCTCCTTAATTTGATACCCTAGTGAAAAGTTATGCCATTTTTAGTGTGAGGCAGTAAGGGATCGTGATAGCCCTGCGCCGTGCTAGCTATTCAACCCGACTAAGGGTGAGATCGCGAGGGCTGCTTGAAACAACAAGGGGTTGTTGCACCACGGGGGATATTCATCCATATTTTTATCTTCTTAATGGCCAAGGGGCACTTTGGTACTTTCCCCTCAACCCCAGAATCCATAGCACAAATTATAACACCCAAAAGGGCATTATTTGCCCAAATTCTTCAAATCAACTCGCGTAAAAGCCCTCTCCTTTTTCCAAAAATAATTATTCAAGATTTTTCTCTCAAGAAAATAAGCATTTCTTCAATAACTCATCATTTAAGCTATGTGGGGTTATGAACAAGGATACTCCTTCATCATTGTGGCCAAAACATGATCTTTATTTCTGTTTTTTTATTTTGCAAATTAGGGTTCACACCCAATACCATTATATGAAGATTATAATGTTCGAAGTGATTTGAATGTTGAATTGTATGTCTATTTTAACATCATTATGTGTTTGATAGGATTTTACAGATTTCCATTTGAGTTTTAACCATGATATTATGATTCTTGATTTCATTGTCTTGATATTGTTTAAGTATATCAAGAAGTATATTGATCATGGCATTTTGCTATGAATTTTCATGAGTTTAAAGCATGGGTTTTAAGCCCTAAGTGTAATTTTTGATATTTAAAGAATATTATAAATTAAGTCTATTTTCTAAGTGTTTGACAAGATTTAAGAAAGAAATTGATCTTTTCTTCCTAAGCTAAGATAAGGAATCCACATTGCTCATACAATTTGAGATTTAAAGAAAGGAAATCATAATTAGTTTTCATTGTAAACCCTTGTGCTATTTTAAAGTGTATTTCCAAAAGATTGACAGAAAACATGGGAGTACTATTTAGCACCGAGTTGGGTATGATTTCAAGGTATTATTCCCCAGAACTACGTGCCCCCATTGGATTAAGATTAAGGGCCCATAGTGGTCTATGTCACTAATCACTTAAGATAGGGTTATACTCCTTGTCAATGGTATGACACCTCTCCTCATCTTGAGGTTTTTACCATAGGGGAATACGACGTTAGACTCTATTACAGCTCACATAGTTTATGTTAGTTAGAAAAACCTCCCATAGTTCCTAAGTCCTAAATCAAAATTTCAAAACAACTTTTAGAAACTAAGTGTTGAGACTTACAATTTTATAAAGATATTGCTTTACATAAAGACATTAGCCATGAGATTCCAACTTTCAGTTTACAGATGATAAAGGTGAGTTCTTCTATACTTAGCTTACATAATATGAAAAAACAATAAATGTATAGCTTCATAGAATTAATTGTGGTGGCTCACAAGAATTACTCTTGTGCTTTACTATTTCTGACTTATGATTTGACAGTTTTATTATTCAAGCCAAGGTGGGTCACTTTCACTTAGCACGAAGTTTTAAAAGTTTTTTTTAAATATAGCATTATTGTTTTAATTATTCCTTCACCCCCACAAAATTAGTACATTCCAAAAATACTGATCCACATATACGTCTATGTGCTAGATTATTGAATAATGTAGGTTCCGGTGTTCAGTTCAAGTATCGTGTCACGTTTGAGGTACTTTCCCGGGGCATTATAGTCAATTCGAGTTCGGAGTAAAAAGTTGTGAGTGTTTGAATGAGGCATCGTCAAAGCACACTTCATGAGCATTGCTTCAGACATGTGATGCAAGCCCTAAGGTTTGCTTTGTCCATGTGACGCAAAGCTTTTTTAGGGTGTGAAAAAGTGTTCCTTTTGATTTATTTTAAGAGCATAAAGGTCTTTCATCATCCCGTAACCATTCCTAACCCTCTTTGGATGAAATTAAGGACTTATAAACCCTGCATTTCCTCTGTAATTTCCCAAATATCATTCCATGTGCAAAAGGGGAGAAACTACCTTGGGTTTGAGTATTCTACTCTCTAAGGCGGCCAATTTCTCTATGTTCTCTTCAATTTTTCTCCATCAAAAGGTTTGTGGGACTATCCTAAATCTCAGGGGAATAAATATGTTGTTTTTAACAAGTTTTAAATATATAATTATGTATATGAAAAGCATTTTGGAAATCTATTGAAGATCATATAGCATGAACCCATTTTGATGAAAGTGTGCATTTATCATGGGTTTTTCTGTAAACTTGAATTGTAATCATGTCCATATTTGGTATGGATATTGAAAAGAATTTTGTAAGTATGATTTGTGAAGCTCCCTTTCCCCATGATCAAATTTATGTTCTTAACATGTTATGAATTGCGAATTGGGTTTGAGAGCATGAACCATAAGTCCCCTTTTTGATCATGAGATTTATGTATTACTAATGTTGTGGTTTTCTTTATGAATGATTATATTTCTTGAGTTATTGATGCCTTTTTATCAAAGAAGCAATACTTACTGAAAAAGGCTCTTGTTTCTTAATGAAGAATTGCATATGTTTTATGTAACAATTGGCCACCTTATGTTGAAATTCTGAAAATATGATGTCTTTACATAAGTTTCATATGTGTTTGGAATGCAACCTCTCATGTGATTTGTTAGAGTTGTAATCCGGATTTTGATGATCCGAAAATAGGATAAACAACTGACAAATCTGCAGGCAACTCAACTTCATAAGCTACTCTCCCAACACGATTTAGGATTTTATAAAGAACAATATAGCGGGGACTAAGCTTCCCCTTTTTTGCAAACCTCCTCACCCCTTTCATGGGTGAAATTTTTAGATTCACCAATTCATCTACTTAAAACTCCAAGTCTCTATGCCTCATATCACCATATGACTTTATGCGACTCAGAGCTATCTTCAACCTTTCCATAATCAACCTCACCATCTCTATTTCCTCAAATACTGTGTCAGGGCCAGCTAAGGTAGGTTCACCCACTTTAAACCAACCTATGGGTGATCTACACCTTCTACCATACAAAGCATCAAAATGTGTCATCTGATTGCTAGCATGATAACTATTGTTATAGAAAAACTAAATTAGTGGAAAGTTCTCATCCCAGCTACCTTTGAAATCAAGAGCACACGCTCTCAACATGTCCTCCAATGTCTGGATAGTCCTCTCAACTTGACCATCAGTCTGCGGATGAAACACGAAACTCAAAAGAACTTGGGTTCCAAGACCCTTCTGAAATGCCTTCAAAAATTGAGATGTGAACTTAGTACCCCTATTCGAAAGGATAGACAAGGGAACTCTATGCATCCTGACTATCTCCCAAATATGTAATCTAGCATAGTCCTTAGTTGAATAGGATGTACGCATAAGAAATAAATGCACTGACTTACTCAGCCTATCAAAAACCACCTATATGGAATAATGATGGTGTCGGGAAAGAGGTAAACCAGTCACAAAATCCATGTTCACCTCTTCCCACTTCAAATTTGGGATAGTAAATTCTTGCATCACACCACCAGGTCTTTGGTGCTCGACCTTAACATGTTAACATGTTACACACTTTGCCAAAAAAGTAGCTATATCCTTTTTCATACCACTCTACCAATAGATTTTCGGCAAGTCGCGGTACATCTTGTTAGTGCCGGGATTAATAGAATATCATGCTCTATGTGCTTCAGCTATAATTCTCTACCTCAAATCATCAACATCCGGAACATATAGTCTACCCTACAATCTCAACACACCATGTCCCCCTTTGTCCCCCTTGGGAGAAAACCTCCACCTTTTGGTCCGTAACTGACTCATTCAGTCTGATCATACTAGCATCTAAGTCTTTCTTCTCCTTCACTTCTGATACTAAAGAGGATTCGTAACTACTCTGCACTAACATACAACCATTAGCGGAATCATGCAGCCTAACACCTAATCTGGCTAAACGGTGTGCATCACGAGCCAACTCTTTCTTACCTTCCTCAACATGCATGACACTACCCATGGACATCCTGCTAAGGGCATCTTCCACTATATTGGCCTTATTTAGAAGATACAATACACTCATATCATAGTCTTTTAACAATTTTAACTATCTCCTCTGCCTAAGATTCAACTCCTTCTAAGTCAACACATACGACAGGCTTTAGTGATCAGTAAAAACATCAACAGGCACATCATACAAATAATGTCTCCAGATTTTCAAAGCAAGTACTACAACAGCCAACTCTACGTCATGGGTTGGGTAATTCTTCTCATGAGGTTTCAACTATCTAAAATCATCTATAACTTTACCCCTCTGTATCAACACACAACCCAAATCAACTCTTGAAGCATCACAATATACCACAAAACCATCTATACCCTCAGACAAAGCCAACACCGGGGCAAAAGTGAGTCAAGCCTTCAACTCCTGAAAACTCTTCTGACAGGAATCTAACCAGAGAATGTCACCTTCTTTTGGTTCAGCCTAGTCATAGGAGAAGCAATAGAAGAGAACCCTTTCACGAAATGGCAATAATAATCGGCAGTACCCAAGAAACTCCTAATATCAGACGGAGAGATTGGTCTAGGCCAATTTCTTACAGCCTTTGTCTTTTGAGGATCAACTTTAATACCTTCAACTTAAATAATATGACCTAGAAATGCTATATACCTTAGCCAAAACTCACATTTTCTCAATTTGGTAAATAACTGGTGATCTGTAAGAGTTTTCAAGAGAGTTCTGAGATAGTTAGCATGGTCACCCTCGCTTCAGGAATACACAAGGATGTCATCGATAAACACAATGATGAACATATCAAGATATGGCTTAAAGACTAGATCATGAAGTCCATGAATCTTGCAGGGGCATTAGTTATCCCGAAAGACATGACAAGAAACTCAAAATGACCATAGCGAGTTCAAAAAGCTATTTTTGGGATATCACACTCCCTTACTTTGAGTTGGTGATAAACAGACATGGGGTCTATCTTTGAAAAATAACTTGCACCTTGCAGCTGGACAAACTAACCTTCTATTCTCAGAAAGGGATACTTGTTTTTTATAGTGACTTTATTTAGCTGACAATAGTCAATGCACATACGCAAAAAACCATCTTTCTTTCGTACAAAATAGACAGGTGTGCCCCAAAGAGATACACGGGGCTTTATGAAACCTTTGTCTAAGAGATATTTGAGTTGTTATTTCAACTTCTTAAGCCCTGCGGGTTCCATATAGTATGGAGGAATAAATATGGACTGAGTGTGAGGAAGAAGGTCGATCTCTATCCCTCTATCGGGAGGCAACCTTGAGAGATCTTCTGAAAAGACATCAGGAAACTTATTAATAATGCTGACTGATTGAACACTTGTAGTATCAGACTTAGTATCCTTAACTCTAACAAAGTGATAAGTGCAACCCTTAGATATAACCTTTCTTGCTTTGAGAAAAGAAATAAAATGACTCTTGGGAAGTACTGAACTCCCTGACCACTCGAAAGCTGGTTCTTCAGGAAACTAAAATTTGACTACATGAGTATAACAATTTATTGACGCATAGCAGTAGTGAAGACAGTTCATACCAAGAATAATATCAAAATTGACCATCTCTAACTCTATCAGATCAGAAAGTACGACTCTATAAAAGACTGTAATAGGACAGTTCTTGTACATCTGTTTAGCAACAACAGACTCCTCTACTGGAGTGGAAACTAGAATAGGCTAAGAAATACTTTCAGGACACTTCGCAAAATTCACAGCAACAAGTGGGGTCACAGAAGAAAAGCTTAACCCAGGGTCCAATAACACATATACATCAAAGTGAAATACGCGAAGCATACCAGTAACATCATCGAGAGAGTCCTCCTGCTTAAGATGGGAAGGTAGGGCCTAGAACCTATTTTGGCGCTGATCACCAGCAGTGCTAGAGCAAGAACCCTGACGAGGAGTTGGACGGGCTGTGGGAGCTGGTGCACTAGTGGCCTAAGTCTGGGGTCGAGTATCTCTTCTTCCCTGCATGGCATACGGGCACTCTCTAAGCTTGTGGCAAATCTTACCACACCTAAAACAACCACAAGCTTGGTCAAACACTCACCTGAATTGGTCCCGCGGCACTTAGCACAAGGTGGGAAGTTAGGCCAGTTTCTCACACTCTGTTGAGACCTGGATATGGAAGACCTTTCCCCTTGCTCCTGCCTACCTCTGGGTGTGGTATCACTAGCAAATAAAGGTGCTGGCATGGGATAACAAACCTGGAACTTAGGGAGGTTCCCTCCCTTGGATCTAGCCTTACTGTAGTTGTGTTGCTCAGATCTAGCCCTCTTATTACTTCTTACTCTATCTCTTTCATTAATCTTATTCACTTCTATTTGCTGAGCATGTATCATTAACCTAGACAGGTCCATATCCCTGTTCAACGTAGCAGTCCTGCATTCCTTTAATACTAACCCAGAAATACCTATAATGAACTCACTCATGCTAGATCGGGTGTCAGAGATCTAATAAGGGGCATGCTTGGGTAGCTGGTTAAACTTTAAGTAGTACTCCTTAACAGCTATCGAGCCTTGTCTCAAGTTCATAAATTCTTCTACCTTCGCCTCTCACAATTCTCATGGAAAGAACCTATCCAAGAATGCATCTTGGAATACCTAAAACGTAACTGGAGCATCATTTTCTACTCTATTTTTTTTACAAGAAACAACCCAGTCATACGCAATGTCCTTCAACCTGTAAGATACTAAATCCACACTCTCTTACTCATACATAACTGTGGGTCTCTGCTTGCCTTAAACCCATAAAAATTAGGTGGACTCATTCACATGAAGTCACAGATTCAAGCAGCAGCTAAGTCAGCACCCTGCTGTTGTGGAGCTGTTGCCTGGTTGGCTTGGGCATTTGCAGTGACAGATTGGGCTTGTGCCTGGAAAAATGCCCTGAATTCGGCATGTGAAACATTTTCATTTAGAGGATCGATGGACTGAGGTTGATGATCATTGGTATTCCTACGAGATCGATGGGGAGGCATTTTATGAAATACGAGATCATGAATTAATAGCTAAGAGAGACAACTTTATGTATGATGGACTTGAAAGAAAGAAATGTCCTTTCTAAAAAAGTTTTGTTGCCCATTTCTCATAGATGTGGCGCACTATACACCGATGATCAAGAATATAATTAACTGAGCTTCTCAGCCTCCCTAGGACTTATTACCTTAGGCTCTGATACCAAGTTTATAAAACCCCCGAAATCAGGTCATGAGACACCACATGGTGCTTAAGGCTACAATTAGTCCTAAGCTAACCCTTTGAGCCTGTAGTTTTGTATAATCACTTACTTAGAGATGGAATGCATAAAATCTAACACTTTTTTATCAAATGATAAGAGACATAAATAAATTCTTTGTTTGAATGGTCAAAATACGAAAAGGAAACTCAAAATACTGACAATCTGACGACTAGTCCAACAAGCCTCTACTACTCCAATATAGAGAGCCGTTGGGATAGGTCCCCAACAGACTCATGTTCAACTGATATGTAATAAACACTACTAAATAACCACATGTTAGAAAATAAATGGTCCTCAAATCATGAGGACTCACCACTACTGATGTGTAAATAGAAACGCTTGGAATTTCCTTGACGATGCTAAGACTGAGCACCTAAACCTATATTACGAGACGATGTAGCACACAAACAAATATATGTGGATCAGTACTTTGGGAATGTACTGAGAATATGGGAGAATTTATGCAATTTAATAATCAATATAATAAATTGTTGTGGAAAATCATGCATGCTATAACAGATAACTCACGTAGCTTGAAAAAAATCTTCCTAAGTAGACAAAAGGGAAGACATGTAGTGTAAATCTTGTAAGTCATCGTCCTTTACTTAAAATCTCAAGATTCATGATAATTGCAAAATCTCAAAAATATAACTTTCATAACACTTATACTTTCAAAGCCTAAACTTTTATCTTTAAATGATACACTGAGGCTTGCGACTTTATAATTTTAAGATTGGAACTTAATACTTTATAACTTTAGGATTTGAAACATGGGGATTTTCTTCTGACCGACGTAAACTTTGTGAGATACATGGAGTCCAATGTCTTACCCACGTTAGGGAGAGCTGTTCTATTCTTGCCATCGGATAGAACCTTAACTTTAGTGATCACTGTGTTAACCCACTTAGGGTATATCAAGAACCTAAGGGGATACGTAGTTCTGGAGCATGAGACCTAGGAATCAAGCCCAACTCGGTGCTAAATACAACTCCCTTACTTATCTCAGAAATTTACAAAAATCCACTTTAAAATACTTCAATAATATGAGATGGGAGCCAAAATGCATCCCCTTTTACTTCAAACTCAAGAATGTGGATTTCTTTCTTAAATTAGAATCCAAGTCAATACTTCTGTTTAAATCTTGATAGGTTAAGCATGAGTTACATATAAAGCTCAAAAAAATGAGAATTCAATACACTTTTTGACAATACTCTTTGGGATTTTTGAAAACATGATACCAAAGTTGAAATATGTAATTTATAACTTGAATTACAACTTGAATCATAACTAAACAAGATATTCTTGAAATTCAAAACTTAAATATGGTGATAATCCTATAAACTTGAAATATGGTAATTTAATCATACATTCAACTTTAAAGTACGGAAATCGAAAATTTAAAATCTTTGGGCACAAGAACGAAAAGGTGTTCTTGTTCATAACCCACATACCTTTAACATGGGACTTTTTATTGGCCTCCTAAGCCTCAGAATGCTATTCAAAAACTATTGGGTGAATGTTGTAGTCCTCTTAACGGGGAGTTCAAATATGGAAGAATTATCAATTTCTCCCGGTTGAATCTTTAGATATTTTGGCTTTTAGATTGAAACCCTAATAAGAGTTCTTGAGAGAAATTGATAAAAATATCAATAAAATGGTATTTGGGGCTCTTGATTTCATGTTTAAGGGGTAAAGGGGTTGGAAAATACCATGTCTATGCTTAATGAGATGTACCAAATTTGCTGAAATTCCTAGGTACGCGCAGCAGAGCACGCGTCGCATGCTTTATCCCACTAGACTAGAGCATGCATCGCATGCTCTATCTCATGGTCCAAGGATGTGATGCACTATGCGACGCATGCAAATCACATGGTGCTAATATTTTGAAAACCAAATGCGCCCTGAACGATGTCTAGAAATTCTAAAATTCACCCGAGATATTCTATAGACATGCCCCATCGTAATACAATAAAAATTTTACGAAATGGAGATCGATAAGATCGCAAAATATATCAACAAAGATTTAGGGATGAAAAATAAACTAAGTGTTGAAACACTTAGTAAAATTTCTTGGGGATAAAGCTTTTCTAAACTTGCTTCGAGGCTGTAACAATAACAAAACATTATGGGGTCTTCCAGTTGGAGCGTTTAGACATTCTAGATGTTTGTTCTGAAAAGACCCACCATGCATGCCTATCACAACACCAAATCATGCACGACATGATAGACATGCTGGATCACTTTTCCATTACATGTCGTCACACCAACACTTGCAAGTCCTATTTTAGAGCCATAATGTATCATACATAATTCTTTCATTAAAACATAGTTCAAACCATACAAATATCCAAATAGTATAAAATATTTCATGTTCTGAAACACAAGTCAATACTATACAAGAATACTTCAAATATGTGGTGGTCATGTACTTTTGGTAAAACCATGCACTCTTTAATTATATGTGTTTTCAACATTTATCAACATGCATAGCCCTGTCTTTTGAAATCAAAATCATAATCCAAATATAGCATCAGTCAAGACATTTCATAATAGGATTTTCAAGATACATTCAAACGATTTCATAGTATATCATAAGTAAATAAAAATAATCACAAGAGAGGAATTTTTCATGAGTCATTCTCTCAATTTAATCATAAACATTAAAACACATGATTACATATACATACAATTTCAAATCAATTTGGGGGTAGATCTAAAGGCCAAAACAATATCATCAATGCTTCTAAAATATGAATATATTCATAACTCCAAAACCCTATTCTAAAACATGATTTCTATACCTATGAGATTTTTAGGAAAACCCCCCATACCTTAATATCAGTAGATAATAGGTAATTCTCAAAACTTATGGAATGGGGATTCCAAATCTTCAATTACTTTTGAAAACCCACGGTTGAATCTTGAGTTATTTGGGTTTTTAGTTTGAAACCCTTGGGAGTATTCTTTGTGACTTTTGGGGGAAAATATCAATGATATGGGTATTTGGGAACTTAATCCCCTATTTAAGTTGATAAGAGGTTGGAAAATACCCAAAACGCCCTTAAAATTTCAGGACAAACGCAAAAATTGGCCGGGGTCAATAACCAAGGCGTTGCCCAGGGTTGAGTACGTCGATATCCAGGGAGTCGCCTCACCTATCACCTCGCTCACTCCCAGGTGAGACGATCAGCGAGGCACCGAGGGTTAATCGCCCCGGCTCAGTGTTTCGTCAACCCAAACTTGCCTTAAGCTCGTCTAAAAATTCCAAAACTCACTCGAGACATACTATGACCTTTCCCTATTGCAACGAAATAAGAAAATCTAAAATCAGAGGTTGGGAAGGTCGAAATTAAATTCCCTGAAGATTGAAAGCTACAAGTGACTCTAAGTCCCCTTCTACACTTAGAAATTTTTTTCACGATTTTAAGTCAACAATCATACACTACGATATAACACATGATAGATTTTATGGGGTGTTATATTATCCCCGCCTTGGGATCATTCGTCCCTAAATGATGACACAGAAAATACTGACAAGCATGATTTCATGCATACTAAGGCATAAGAAAGAATTAGACAAGGATTGTTCCTTCCATTTCATCACTTGTCGAATCAAATAAGTTTGGGTATCTATTCCTTATGTGATCTCATAATTCCTATGTTGCTTTTTCAACATTCTGATTCCTCTACAATATTTTAACTGAGGCTATCTCCTTACTCATTAATCTTTTAACCTGACGATCTTAGATCGCTATAGGTTCTTCTTCATAAGACAAGGAGTCCGTTAGCTTGACCTCCTTTATAGGCCATACTAAGGAATGGTCTCCAATGCATTTCTTCAACATAGAAACATGGAAAACCGGATGAACGGAACCCAAACTGGCATGCAACTCTAACTTATACGCAACTGCTCCTATCATTTTCAAGATTTGATATGGTGCTATATAGCAAGGATTTACCTTACCTTCCTTCCCTAATCGCATGACTCCCTTCTTAGGAAGTTTTCTTAGAAATACCCACTCACTAACCTTGAATTCCAACACCCTTCTTCTAACGTCGACATATGATTTCTGTCTAGTCTAAGCTGTCTTAAGTTGATCTCAAATAAGTTTCAAATCATCCATTGCCCGATGAAAAAGATCAGGCCCAAACATTTGCGTCTCCCCCACTTCATACCACCCTATTGGTGAACTACTCCTTCTCTCATACAATGCCTCAAATGGTGCCATCTTAATACTAGAATGGAAACTAGTATTATACGGAAACTCTATCAGGGGAAAATGATCCACCCAATAACCTTTAAAATCAATCATGCATGCCCTCAGCATATTCTCAAGAGTTTGAATGGTGCGCTCAACCTTCCCATAAGTCTGACGGTGAAAAGCAGTGCTTATGTTCACTTGGATACATGTAATACTCCAAAAAATCCAAACCACTATTAGAGCGATGTACCAAGCTCATGTAGAGTACATCATGGTTCTTTTAAAGTTTTATGAGTAGGTTAGATGCATATTAAGGCTTCAAATAAATCCCACTATTAGAAGAATCAAAACATTCCTTACCGATTTAGTTCTTGAGAAGGATATTGGTATAGTCAACTTCAAACGGGAATATCTCTCATTATACTTGGAATTTTTAAGCTCATGACCTATCAAAATATATATAATTGAATTATGTTTCCAACGATAACAATTTCTCCTAAATCCGATATCGGAGCAAAGCTTTATTCCTATTTTACTCCAGCATGTCAGGCTGGAAACAGTGTGACCACATTCATGATAGCTTACCACATTTGTGACGCCCTATCACGAAGGTCATCAGCCTTAGGCAGAAACCAGCTCCTAAGTGACCACATTCATGACAGCTTATCATATTTGTGATACCCTATCATGAAGGTCATCAGGCTTAGGCAGAAACCAGCTACTAAGTGACGACATTCATGATAGCTTACCAAATTTGTGATGCCCTATCATGAAGGTCTTTAGCCTTAGGCAGAAACTAGCTCCAAAGTGTCGACATTCATGACAGATTACCACATTAGTGATGCCCTATCATGAAGGTCTTCATCCGAAAGCAGAAACCAGCTCCTATGGGATGACATTCGTGATAGTTTACTACATTTGTGACTCCCTATCATAAAGGACGTTAGCCTTAGGCAGAAACTGGATCCTAAGTTATGACATTCCTGAAAGCTTATCACATTAGTGACGCCCTATCACAAAGGTCGTAAGCTATGATTTTTCAGCAGCTGCGAATTTATTTCATAAGGGAATTTTTGTCATTTCCTTCACCTTCTATGTAATGGCCCAGAAAATGGGTCCTGGAGCATCACACGGAGCTTGAGGCTATGAGTAGCCCCAAGCTAACCTTTGAGCCATTTTCATTCAGTTCAAAACAAATCAACGGGGTTTACATAAATAACCCATCAAATATCAACGGAGTAATCATCATCCTAGAATAAAAGAATTTCAGAAAGATAACAAAATACTACTTATTAGTCAACTCCCACCATCTATACTTGTCTGACAAGCCTCCAAGAAAATCAATAAAACTAGCGAGTCATTGAGACATGCCCCAACTGACTCATACTCTGTTATCTAATGTAAAAAATTCCATAAAACCAACATCAGACATCACGTCCTCAGAACATGAGGACTCACCACAACAGAGGATGTAGAACAACGTGCCCGAAGAATCACTGTCGAACCTGGAACTGAGCACCTGAACCTACATTCCAAGAAAATGCATCCCATATCAAAAGATATGGGTCAATACCATGGAAAAGAACTGAGTATAAGGGGGTGTATGCAGTTTTATAAACGTCATCATCATAAATATTTATAATAAATATGCAGGATGTATGAAAGACTCACATAGCCCAAAGAAAATCATCATAATCATGAGAGGATAAAATAAGTACAATAATACATGTGAGTCATCATATAATTTGTCAATCACTTTCAGTTCATCAGGAATATTAATTCTCATAATGTAAATATCATTTAAATCTTTCGAAAGAATAACTTTGACAATTCTACTTTCAAATCACTTCACCATTCACCATAGACACAAAGAAACACACACACACTGGGTGATCCTATAACCAACATAAACCATGTGAGCAATATGGAGTCCAACGTACAATCGACATTAGGGAGAGCCATCCTATCCTTGCGATCAGAGTCGGACTATCGTTATCAAATCTACACAAACTAGTGATAACTATATAAATCAGCCTCAGGCCCACTTCTACAGGGGCACGTAGTTCTAGGGAAGTAAGGTCGCTTTATACCTCCCACTCGGTGCTAAAGATTTCTCTTGGACTTAATCAGATCATTTCAAAGACAATCAACAACAAAACAATTCCAGTAATATATAAATATACATCCGGAGCCATCATGCTTCCTATCTGTCAAAATCAACCATGTTGTGGATTTCTTGCACACTCGAGTTCAAAACAACTCCATTAAGACCAAAAGGTTAAATCATTCAAAATATCTCAAATATTCAGCATCAACGTGCTTATAACATATACTTTCTAAAAAACACAATTTCTAATGGGGATTTACGACCCAAATATCAAAATCATGATAAATATCGTTCAAGATTCATGCTTTATATCTCCACACATGTAAATTCATTTTTCAAAATCATAAACATCAAGATTTCATAATAATCATCATAAGATATGAGTTCATGCTTCAAATTCATAAAAATCAAATAAAAATTATCCCTTTGTAAAGAAAATTACTTTTGGGCACAAGAACGAAAGAGAGTTGTTGTTGAAAAAGCCCACATACTTTGAATGATGAGCTTTAGATCGATACTCATTTTTGAGATATTAATCGTGCCTTTGAATGATGGTTCGTGGAGCTCTTGAACTAGGAACTTGGAATCTTGAATAAATTTGCAGAATTAATGGTGAACTTTGGAGGTTCTTGAAGTTGGATGTAGGAGCTCAGGTTTTCTTTTTGAGGGAATTTGATGAAATATAACATATAATGTTTCGAATAGGCTTTAATATATGGTTTGAACGGATTTTGGTTGAGGAGGAATGACCAAAACACCCCTAAATATTAAATAATTCTCTAATCTGTCCTTTGGTGGACTGTTTTGATAGTCTAAAGTAGATCAACCATAACGTTTTACTCCGATATTCAAATTACATTAAACCAATTTCATTAGAAAAAGGACTCTCATATCTTTCCATTGATATATAGTATCTCACCCATGTCATTATGAACGAGGAGTTTTGATCATTTGAAGTTGACCCCAAAATTTGCTTTTGATAGGCTGAAGTAGATTGACCATAACGTTTTGCTTCAATAGACAAATTGGATGAAACCAATTTCATTAGAAAGAGGACTCACAGAGATTTCTGTCTATATATAGTAGATCACTCAGATCATTATGTTCATGGAGTTAGGAACATTTATAGTTGGAGTAAAAATATGCTAGGCCTCAGTACTTTTTCCTGCATGTTTTACTATTCACTACTATTCACGGTTCGACTAGATTTTTCATAACTCGTCGCTCGGGAGTCCATTTTGGATGATCCACATTACGTTAGAAAACTTATTCGAT
This sequence comes from Capsicum annuum, assembly GCF_002878395.1. Classification (NCBI taxonomy): domain Eukaryota; kingdom Viridiplantae; phylum Streptophyta; class Magnoliopsida; order Solanales; family Solanaceae; genus Capsicum; species Capsicum annuum. Next base: position 11,016,655 of record NC_061115.1, read on the forward strand.
ACGCTACGCTATGGTGGATCATAATCATGGACATTCTCCACAGAAAAATATATAATTCCTTGTAGAAGACAGAACCCAACACGTTTACGCACAAAATTTCAATGAAAAATTTCCCGGGGTATTACATCAACCCCCCTTGGAAACATTCGTCCTAGAATGATGCTAGACATGCCAAGATTAGATAGGGAATAGAGCATACATCTGAAATCATTTGTTAGACTCATCACCACATCGTTTCTCACTTCGAATGCAACATAGAATTCATAAATTCAAGAAACTACAGCTGGACACATAATAAATGACAGCTGAACTGCTGCAACTTTTATCAAATATGCATGATTTAGGAAAGAACGGTACTTTCGACTTGATCAGAGTTCGCAGAAAATAGGTGCGGGTATATTGATCGCATATCCGCCTCAGCTTCCCAAGTTGCACCCTCAACAGATTGGTTTCGCCAAAGCACCTTGACCAAGGGAACTTCTTTGTTCCTTAGTCTTCGGACACTGAAATCAAGAATCTCAACAGGAATCTCATCAAAAGAAAGATTTTCTTGAATGTCAGCACTCACAGAGGAATCCACTACCACAACAACATTAATATGCTTTCTAAGCATGGAGACATGGAATATTGGATGAACAGAGGACAACTCAGAAGGCAACTCGAACTCATAATCTACCTTACCAACACAGCTAAGAATTTTCTAAGGACCAACATTACGAGGACTAAGTTTCCCCTTTTTTCCGAATCTCTTCACCCCCTCATGGGTGAAATTTTCAGATACACTAGGTCACAAACTTCAAACTCAAGGTCTCTCCTTCTAACATCCGCATATGACTTCTAACGACTCTCCGCTGTTTTCAATCTTTCCCTTATCAACTTAACTTTTTCCATAGCCTCAAATACTGAATTAGGATCACTCACAGCCGCTTCACCTACCTCTAACCAACCTATGGGTGATCTACACTTTCTCCCATATAAGGCCTCAAACGGAGCCATGTTAATACTAGTGTGAAAACTATTATTGTAGGAAACCTCTATCAACTATAAGAGATCATCCCAACTTTCCTTAAAGTCAAGTGTACAAGCTATCAAAATATCCTCTAAGTTCTGGATGGTCTGCTCGGCCTGACCATTGGTCTACGGATGAAAAGCAGAACTCAAAGAACTTGCGTACCAAGACCCTTTTGAAAAGCTTTCCAAAATTACGAAGTGAACTGAGTACCCCTATCCAAATCAATAGACAAAGGAACTCCATGCAGTCTGACTAGCTCTCGGATATACAATCTAGCATAATACCCAGCAGTATATGAAGTATGAACAAGGAAGAAAAGGCAGACTTAGTCAACCTAACAACCACAACCTAAATGGAATCATGATGGCGTCGGGAAGGAGGTACGCCAATCACGAAGTCTGTATTTATGTCTTCCCACTTCCAGGTGGGAATACTAAACTCTTGCATCATACCACCAGGTATTTGGTGTTCAACCATAACCTGTTGGCATGTTGCACACTTAGCTACAAACGTTGCTATATCTTTCTTCATGACACTCGACTAATAGATTTCCCGCAAGTCTCGATACATCTTGGTGGCACAAGGATGAATAAAATATTGTGCCTTGTGAGCTTCAGCCATAATCTTTTGTCTCAGATCATCAACATTCGGGCCACACAATCTACTCTGCAATCTCAACACACCATCTCCCCCTTGGGAGAAAACCTCTAGTTTTTGGTCCTTGACTGACTTCTTCAGTCTGACCAAACTAGAATCTAAGTATTGCTTTTCCTTCACTTCCTAAACCACAGAGGATTTGGAACAACTCTGAACCCCTATACTACCTTCAGCAGATTCAAACAACCTAACCCCCAATTTAGCCAAACGATGTACATTACGAGCCAACTCTTTCTTACCTTCTATCACATACGAAACACTACCCATGGACACTCTACTTAGGGCATCCGCCACAACATTGGCCTTGCTCGGATGGTATAGCACACTCATATCATAGCCTTTTAATAATTCTAACCATCGTCTAAGCCTAAGATTCAATTCACTTTGGGTAAACAAATACTGCAGACTCCTATGATCAATGAAAACATCAAAATGGACACCATACAAGTAGTGTCTCCAGATTTTCAAAGCAAACAGAACAACAGCCAACTCAAGGTCATGGGTGGGGTAATTTTTCTCATGGGGTTTCAACTGTCTAGAAGCATAAGCTATCACCTTACCCTTCTGCATCAGTATGCAACCGAACCCAACTCTCGAAGCATCACAGTACACTACAAAACAATCAGGCAGAGTCATAATAGGGGATATAGTGAGTCGATTCTTCAAATCCTGAAAACTCCTCTTACAAGATTCGAACCACAAGAACTTCACTTTCTTTTGGGTCAACTGAGTCATAGGAAACGCTATAGAGGATAAAACCTCAACAAAATGGCAGTAATAGCCAGCTAAACCTAAGAAACATTGAAAATCAATCGAAGAAATAGGTCTGGGCTAATTTCTAATAGCTTCGATCTTTTGGGGATCAACTTTAATACCCTCGAAAGAAATGATATGACCCAGAAAAGCAACTGGCCTTAGCCAAAACTCACACTTACTAAACTTGGAAAACAACTTATGATCTCTAAGGGTTTGCAAGATAGTTCGGAGATGATCAGAATGTTCATGCTCACTATGGGAGTACACCAGTATATAATCGATGAACACTATGAAAAACATATCAAGATATGGTATAAACACTCAATTCATGAGGTCCATGTAAGCTGCTGGGGCATTAGTTAACCCAAAAGACATAACAAGAAACTCAAAATGGCCATAACAAGTTCGGAAAGTGGTTTTCGGGATGTCACACTCCCTAACTTTGAGTTGATGATAGCCGGAACGAAGGCTATCTTTGAAAAATAACTTGCACCTTTCCATTGCTCAAACAAATCATCTATTCTCGGAAGGGGGTATTTATTTTTTTATGGTGACTTTATTTAGTTGGCGGTAATCAATGCATATACCCAAAGAGCCATCTTTCTTTCTCACAAACAACACAGGAGCACCCCAAGGAGAAACACTGGGCCTTATGACACCCTTATCTAGTTGATATTTGAGTTGCTCTTTCAACTTCTTAAGTTCTGTAGGGACCATATGGTTAGGAGGAATAGAAATGTGTTGAGTATCAGGAAGAAGATAAATCCAAAACTCTATCTCTCTATTAGGAGGTATCCATGGGAGATCATTCAGAAAGACATTAGAAAACTCATTGATGATGTTAACAGATCGGAGAGTTGGAGTCTCAGACTTAGTGCCTTTGACTCTAACCAAATGGTACATATACCCCTTGGAAATAAGATTTCTAGCTTTGACGTAAGAGATAAAATGACTCTTGGGTGACAAAGAATTCCCAGACCATCATTATTTCTGAAAGAGGATAGCACGAATCAATAGCAAAGAGAGACACTTTAAGCACGATAGACTTCTGAAAGAAAGAATCACACTTTTTCCTAAAACGTCTTGTAGACTCTTGCTCATAGATGTGGTGCACTACACACCGATGAACAAAACTCTACTTAACATGACTTTTCAGACCCCGTAGGACACTTTAAAACCTTAGGCTCTGATACCAAGTTTTGTAACACCCCAGAAAATGGGTCCCGAAGCGTCACACAGTGCTTAAGGCAATGAGTAGCCCCAAGCTAACCCTTTGAGCCATTTTCATTCAGTTCAACACAAATCAACGGGGTTTCCATAAATAATCATCAAAAGTCAACAGAGTAATCATCATCCAAGAATAAAAGATTTTCAGAAAGATAACAAAATATGACTTATTAGTCAACTCCTAACATCTATACTAGTCTGACAAGCCTCTAAGAAAATCAATAAAACTAGCGAGCCATTAAGATATACCCCAACTGACTCATAATTAGTTATCAAATGTAAACAATTCCGTGAAACCAATATCAGACATCACGTCTGCGGAACATAAGGACTCACCACAATAGAGGATGTAGAACAGCGTGCCTGAATAATTAATGTCGAACCAGGAACTGAGCACCTGAACCTACATTCTGAGAGAATGCAGCCCACATCCGAAGATATTGGTCAGTACCATGGAAAGGAACCGAGTATGTAGGGTGTATGCAGTTTTATAAACATCATCATCCTAAATATTTATAAGAAATATGCAAGATGTATGAAAGACTCACATAGCCCAAAGAAAATCATCATAATCATAAGAGAATGAAATAAGTACAATAACATATGTGTGTCATCATATAATTTGTCTATCACTTTCAGTTCATCAAGAATATCAATTCTCATAATGTAAATATCATTTACATCTTTCAAAGGAATAACTTTCACAATTCCACTTTCAAATCTCTTCACCATTCACCATAGACACAAGAAAACACACACATACTGGGAGATCCTATAACCAACATAAACCATGCGAACTACATGGAGTCCAACGTACAACCCACGTTGGGGAGAGCCTTCCTATCTTTGCCATCGGAGTAGGAATATCGATATCAAATCCACACAAACTAGTGATAACTATATAAATCAGCCTCAGGCTTACTCCTATAGGGGCACGTAGTTATAGGGAAGTAAGGTCTCTTTATACCTCCCACTCGATGCTAAATATTTATCCCAGACTTATCTCAAATCATTTCAAAGACAATCCACAACAAAATAATTTCAGTAATATATAAATATACATTGGTAGTGATCATGCTTCCTATCTATTAAAATCAATCACGTTGTAGATTTCTTTCATAGTCGAGTTCAAAACAACTTCATTAAGACCAAAAGGTCAAATCATTAAAAATATCTCAAATATTTAGCATCGATGTGCTTATAACACACACTTTCTCAAAAAAACACAATTTCCAAAGGGGATTCATGACCCAAATATAAAAATCATGATAGATATCGTTCAAATTCATGCTTTATATCTCCACACATGTAAATTCATCTTTCCAAATCATAAATATCAAGATTTCATAATAATCATCATAGGATATGAGTTCATGCTTCAAATTTGTAAAAATCAAATAAAAATCATGCCTTCATAAAGAAAATTGCTTTTGTGCACAAGAACGAAAGATAGTTCTTGTTGAAAAACTCCAGATACCTTGAATGATGAACTTTAGATCGATACTCATTTTTGAGATGTTAATCGTGCATTTGAATGATGGTTCTTGGAGTTCTTGAACTAGAAACATGGAATCTTGAATAAATTTGCAGAATTAAGGGTGATATTTAAAGGTTCTTGAATTTCTTGAACTAGGAACTTGGAATCTTGAAAAAATTTTCAGACTTAATGGTGAACTTTGGAGGTTCTTGAAGTTGGATGTAGGAGATTAGGGTTTTCTTTTTGAGGGAATTTGATGAAATATAACATATAATGCTTCTAATAGGCATTAATATAAGGTTTGGATGGATTTTGGGTGAGGGAAATGATCAAAACGCCCCTAAAAATCAAATAATGCTCGAATCTATCCTTTGGTGGCCTGTTTTGATAGTCTGAAGTAGATCAACCATAACATTTTACTTCGATATCCAAATTGGATGAAACAAATTTCATTAGAAAGAAGACTCTCAAATCTTTCCGTTAATATGTAGTATCTCACCCAGCTCATTGTGTACGAGGAGTTATGATCATTTGAAGTTGACCCAAAAATTCACTTTTGGTAGGCAGAAGTAGATCGACCATAACTTTTTGCTCCGATAGACGAATTGGATGAAACTAATTTCATTGGAAAGAGGACTCGCAGATCTTTTTGTTGATATATAGTAGATCACCCATATCATTATGTACAGGGATTTATGAACGTAAAAAGTTGGAGTAAAAATACGCCAGGCCTTGGTACTTTTTCCTACACGTTTTACTGTTCACTACTATTCACGGTTTGACCGGAATATTCATAACTCGTTACTTAGGTATCCGTTTTGGATGATCCACATATCGTTGGAAATATTATTCGATACTCTACGCAATGGTCTGTCATGATCTAAGACATTCCATATGGAAAAATTTATAATTCTTTCTAGAAGATAGAACCAAACACATTTACACACAAAATTTCAACAAAAAATTTCCTGGGGTATTACATTCCCTGACTTATAACTCTAAAGAGGCACAATTTTTCCCATTTTTTCTTCAGTTAAGAATATCAAAAACCCTCTCTTATGCTCTCAAGCACAAGATTAGGGTTACCATCAAACTCATCTTTCAAAAGCAAGATTCAATCCTTTTTCCAAGATAATTGAGAATTAAGTTTCCCAATCCTACAACTCTCTATAAAATCATCAAGGTTTCCTTTCTAAGGTATGCTAGTGTTCATCTATGGATCCAATCCATTCGTAGAGCTCAAGAACCATGTTTTAAATATTATTTTGTAAACTTTTTGTGGTGATGAGTATGTACATGTTGACGATTGTTTTTTAAGTTTCAATTTGATGTCTAAAGGTATTTTCATGGAATATATATGTTTGTTAATTAAAAGCCTTGAACTTGAGGTGGTTTAATATGGTGCAAGCATGAAACTCACCTATGCCTTAAAGAATGCATGCAAGGTGTTTGATAAAATTCTTAGGATGCTAGAAATTCATGTTTTTATGGTTCTATGATGTCTAAATGATAAGTCTATGTTAGATATATACTTCAATATGAATCCCGTTCTTTTCATGTGTTGCTATTATGGTGGTATGAAGCATGTTAGTTAATGGAGATATACACTATGTACATGAAATATATCAATGGATTTCATACAATGTTTAAGATGTTGAATAACTATATGAAATATGATATCCCCTACTTATTATATTATGAATTGTGGACTCAAATCTTATGATCAAGCCATGTCATGTGTGTTAGTTTCCTTCTATCGAGTTCTGGGGGTATTCGTACCTGAAAAAAAGTTGTGCGCGTAGAGCCATGTCATGTTGTCATGATAATATCAGTCAAGCTATAATCTATAGAACTCAGTTAGTCATGTGACTCAGGAAAACCTCAAAAATCTCATGATCTCAATTAACTCTCAGATAATAGTACTACTCAGTCAGTCAATGGAAGTCAGTTAATCTGTCCATGTACAGTCAGTTGAATCATGTTTAGTCTTTTCAAATGAGAGTAGAAGTTAGCACCAAGTGAACACAAGGATGGGGACTCACCTACCAGTTTATGGTCTGATTCATAGCAGTCATCCTTATGTTCCAGAACTACGTAGCCAGCGTAGGTTGAGACATCATAGACTATAAGATTAGGGATGATGAGGTGGCTTAACTTGTTAGTTTAGGGTTCCCACCATTCTCATTTTGAATACCTTTTATCTAAAGGTTACCCACAACTATCCTTACCAGCGGCGTAGTATTGACATCTCTCTAGTTGGGGCAGAGATTAAAACCCAAATTAGCTATATGCGTTATTGGGGCATGTCGGTTAAAAAACTACCTCCCATAGTTTAAAAATCAGTCTCAGTAAAATAACTCAGATTACTCTTCAGATTTTAGTATATTAAGACTGTCAGATACAGTTAGAGTCAGTTAAAGCATAGAACTCAGATAGTTCCATCAGATTTAGGATTAACAGATACAGTTGCCCATTTTATTATAATTTAAGTATCACTCATGTTAGCCATCAATAAACCATGTGGTAGCATACAGGACTAGCTAACATGCACGCACGATTTTAGTTACTATGTATTCAGGTTTGTACTGTTACGTTTATGTCAGTCAGATAGTTAGCATTGTTCATGCATGTAAGCCCTGTTTATATTTATCCTACCTCACTGGTATATGCAGTATATTCCCCCATATAGATGCATTACAGCTATGGTGGTTTCTTTTCATATTACACCATAGGTTCAGAGACAAGAGCTCCAGATCAGCAGTAGCAGTAGCATTTCCAGTTGCAGAGATTCAGTGAGTCCTCTTCATTCGAGGACAATATGATTTGATTTATTCATTATTATTTTATCCAGTTATCATTTTAAAGAGTTTGTTGGAAACATGTTCCTTCAACTCCTTGTTCAGACAACACTTAGAGGCTTTCAGATTTAGTATTCAAACTTATGTTCAGATTTGATTTAGTTTTTAGTTATTTTGGGTATCTTTCACCCATATGGATGTTATTTTTTGATAGATTCTTTATTCAGTTTAACCTTATGGCCTACATGTTCATGTTTTCCGCATTGTTACGTTATATATTACAGTGTACAGGTATAGATATTAGTCATGGATTAGCTTGTGATCCTTCGAGGTCATAAGCACCGTGTAGCATTCCAGTTCAGAAGAATTGGGGTGTTACAAACTTGTTATCAGAGCCTAAGGTTAAATAGAGTCCTAGGAAATCTGAAAGCCGCATCTAGTAGAGTCTTGTACATAGGTGTGTTGCACGCCATATATATCTATAGGAGGGTATGATATGTTTTAGGAATAGTTTGCTTTCTACAGTATTTATGTCATGCTAGTAAACATAATTTCAAGTCAGTCTATCAGTCTAATCCACTCTTCTCTTATTTCTGAAACATGACTTTAAAGAGAAAAAATTAGCTAGCTCCTCATCCTGAAGATCCTTTGGGCGAACATGTTTCTCATGTGGAGTTTAGGACCGTATTTACAGCTCTTGCTCAGTCTGTAGCTACCCAAAATGTATAACCAGCAGTCGTTCTAGCCAACCCAGTGGCCAATTCAGGAGAAACTAGGATTTGGGACTTCACTCGAATGAACCCTCCATCCTTCTTTGGTTCTAAGATAGATGAGGATCCTCAGGAATTTGTTGACCAAGTCCAGAAGGTCATTTATATCATGGGAGTCACTTCTTCTCAGAGTGGAGATTTAGCCACATACCAATTCCAGTATGTCACTCACACTTGGTACAAGTAGTAGTTAGCAAAAAGGTTAGAGGATGTAGGTCCAGTTAACTGGGAAGAATTTGTCACGGCTTTCTTAGATAGATTCTTTCCCCAACAGCTGAGAGAGGCCAAAGTTCTTGAGTTTATCAATCTCAGGCAGAGAAATATGACAGTTATAGTGTATTCTCTTAGATTTACTCAGCTAGCCAGATATGCCCCTTATGTGGTTGCAGACAACAGGGCTAAGACGAGCAAGTTCGTGTCAGGGGTGAATAATAGCATGGTAAATGAGTATGGGTCTGTGAAGATGAACAGTGATATAAATTTAGCCAGGCTTATGACCCACGCTCAACAGATAGAGGAGTGGAAGGTTAAGACTAGGGAGAGATAAAACAAGAGAGAAAGAGAAAGCAATTTCAGTTTTGCTAAGTCCAAATAAGAGGAAGGAAATCATTCATAGTTTTGTCCTAACTGAGCAGTTCTAGCCCCTTCCTCCGTTTGTGCCCCAGTGCCAAATTTTAGGGACGGCAACAGTGACAGAACACCAGGCTCTAAATCTCAAGGCAGTGTTAGCAGTACCCAAACAAACTCTCTTTGTTAGACTTATGGTAAGAACCACAAGGGTATTTGCAGAGACGGTAGTGATATCTATTTTTGTTGTGGTAAGCTAGGCCATAGGATTAGGGAGTGTCCTCAGCTAGGCCCTCAGGCTCAGCAGAATAATTCTACAGCTCAGTCCGGTCGCTCGAACTAAGATGGTGCCACTTCCAGTACTACTAGTGGTCAATTCCTAAATATACTCTATGCTCTTCAGACCCGATAGGTTCAGGAAAATTGTCCTGAAGTCGTTACTGGTACATTATAGATTTTCCATGTTCATGTTTATGCTTTGGTAGATGCAGGTTCATCCTTGTGTTTTGTCACTCTATACATAGCAGGTGATTTTTTAATCAGTCCCAAACTTTTAGCAGAACCCTTTTCAGTCTCTAACCCAGTGGGTAAAACCATCATAGATCGGCGGGTGTACAGGAACTGCCCAGTTAGAGATGACTGATTTTGATGTCATTCTCAGCATGGATTGGCTTTATTCCTACTATGCCATAGTCGACTGCAAAAATAGTTTAGTTTAGTTTCAGTTCTCGAATGAGCCCGTCCTAGAGTGGAAGGGTAGCACTTCATCTTTCAAGGATCAGCTTATTTCCTATCTTTGAGCAAATAAAATAATTTCTATGGGGTATTTGTATCATCTCGTGCATGTTAAGGATTCCATTTCCAAATCTCCCAATATCCAGTTAGTCCCAGTGGTTAATGAATTTTCAGATGTCTTTCTCAAAGATCTTCCAGTCATTACTCCTGAAAGGGAAATAGACTTCGGTATAGACCTTCTTCCTGATACTCAGCCTATTTCGATTCTGCCATACAGAATGGCACTAGTAGAACTCAAGGAACTAAAATATCAGTTGAAGGACTTCTTAGATAAGGGATTCATCTGGCCCAGTGTATCCCCATGGGGTGTGCTAGTCTTATTCGTGCGCAAGAAGGATGGTTCTCTCAGAATATGTATTGATTACCGTCAACTCAAAAAAGTCAAGGTCAAGAACAGGTACCCGCTGCCTAAGATAGATGACTTATTTGACCAACTTTAGAGGACTAGTTATTTCTCCAGTATATACCTCAGATCAGGCTATCATCAACTCAGAGTTAGATAATATGATATTCCAAAGAGAGCTTTTTGTACTTGGTATGGTCACTTTGAATTTCTACTCATGTCTTTTGGTCTTACCAATTCCCCTGCAGTTTTCATGGACTTGATGAACCGGGTGTTCAAGAAGTACTTGGACACATTCGTCATAGTCTTCATAGATGATATTCTGGTCTATTCTCATATATAGTGTAATCAGTCAGACCATCTCATAATTGTTCTTCAGACTCTCAGGGATCACCAGTTGTTTGCCAAGTTTAGTAGGTGTGAATATTTTCTAAGATTAGTAGAATTCCTTAGCTATATTCTTTCCGGTGATGGCATTAGAGTAGATCCTGAAAAAACCAAAGCGTTAAGAAACTGACCTTGCCTTGTCTCTCCTTCAGATATCAATAGTTTCTTGGGTTTGGATGACTATTACCAATGGTATGTCGAGGGAGATTCTTCTATTGCATCTCCTATGTACAGATTGACTCAAAAGAAGGTCAAGTTTCTGTGGTGAGAACCTTGTGAGAAAAGTTTTTAAGAGGTGAAGACTCGACTCACCTTAGCTCTAGTTTTACTACTTCTCGATGGTTCCAATTGATTCATAGTATATTGTGATGCATCCAGAGTAGGTTTAGGTTGTGTCCTTATGCAGCCTAGTAGAGTCATAGCCTATACCTCCAGACAGTTAAAGCCCCATTAGAAGAATTATCCTACTCATCACCTTGACTTAGAAGTAGTTGTCTTTGCCTTAAAGATTTGGTGGCACTATCTAAACGGTGTTCATGTAGACGTCTTCCCAGATAATAAGAGCCTTTAGTACGTCTTTTCCCAGAAAGATCTTAGTCTTCATCAAAGAAGGTGGTTAGAGCTCCTGAAGGATTATAACATGAGTGTCCTTTATCATCCTGGCAAGGCCAATGTAGTGGCCGACGGACTCAGTAGACTGTCCATGGGTAGCATTTCCCATGTTGAGGATAGTAAGAAGAAATTAGCTCAGGAGATTCATCAACTTACCAGACTAAGATTCGCTTAGTCGACTCTTCAGAGTGTTATATATGTATTCAGAGTAGTTCAGAGTCAACTCTAGTTTCCAAGGTGAAAGAGAAGAAAGATAGTTATCCTAGCCTTATCAAGCTAAAATAGTCAGCTCAAAGTCAGGAAGTAGAGATTTTCTCCAAAGGCGGAGATGGTGTCCTTCGTTATCAATGTCGTCTGTCTATTCCCGGTGTAGATGACTTTACGCAGCGAATTCTTGTAGAAGGGCAAGTTGCGCGATACTTTATTCATCCAGGGGCCACTAAGATGTACTGCGACTTGTAGGAGATCTATTGATAGAGTGGGATTAAGAGGGATGTTCCAGTGTTTGTTACTAAGTGCTCTACATGTCAGCAGCTTGAGATAGGGCATAAAAAACCTAGTGCTTCCATGTAAACGTTTACTATTCCTACATAGAAGTGGAAAGAAGTAAACATGGACTTCATAATGGGTTTTCCTAGCCCACGTCATTAGCATGATTCAGTTTTGTTCATCGTAGACAGAATGACCAAGTCAGCTCATTTCCTTCCAGTTCGTACCTCTTACTCAGCCGAGGATTATGCCAAAATCTATGTCAGGGAGTTGGTGAGATTACATATTTTTCCACTATCTAACACCTTAGACAGAGGTACCCAGTTCACCTCTAACTTCTAGAAAGTCTTTCAAAAGTGTCTTCGTACCCAAGTTCATCTTAGTATAGCATTTCATCCTCAGACAGATGGTCAAGCAGAAAGGACCATTCAGATACTAGAAGATATGCTAAGGGTGTGTGCAATTAATTACAAAGGAAGATAGGATGACTACTTGCCTTTCGTTGATTTTGCATACAACAACAGCTATCACTCCAATATTCGGATGGCTCCATTCGAAGCACTCTATGGTAGGAGATGTAGGTCTCTGATCAGTTGGTTCGACGTTAGTAAGACCACTATCATAGGGACTGACTTAGTATTCGATACCTTTGATAAAGTTTAGTTGATCACAGAAAGACCTTGGGCTGCTCAGAGCAGACAGAATTCTTATGCGGATGTTCGTAGAAAGGATCTCGAATTTAAGGTCGATGACCAAGTCTATCTAAAGATCTCTCCCATGAAGGGAGTAAAGAGATTTGGCAAATAGGGAAACATTAGTCCTAGATATGTCGGTCCCTTCAGGATTCTCAGTCGCTTTGGCAAGGTAGCCTATGAGCTCAAATTGCCTTCAGATCTAGCATAAGTTCATCTAGTCTTCCATGTCTCTTTGCTCAAGAAGTGCATAGGTGACCCAGTAGTCGTAGTCCCTATTTATAGCATTGACATTCACAATAGCCTCTCTTATGAAGACATTACAGTCAAAATCCTTGACTATCAGGCTCGTAGGCTAAGGAACAAATAAGTCCCTCTAGTCAAGTTGGCGGAATCAGTCCATAGAGGGAGCTACTTGGGAAGTTGAAGCAGAAATATGAACCAAGTACCCTCATATTTTCTCTGCTAATTCATAATTAGCTCAAGGTAACCATTTTACTTAAGCTTATTCAGTTACATGTTGAAAATTCTATTATAAAATTGGTATCAAGAATCAGTGCATAGCTTATTATGCATTCATGAATTCAGCTCACCAGTCATGCATCAGATATGCATGTTTTGTTGGGCTATATCAGTTTAGAATTAAATTTAGTCCTAAAATCATGTGCCAGTTGAGCATGATCAGTGTATGCGTTGTTTATCTTTTCTCCCCTCTCAAGCAGTCATCATTCAAGGACAAATGCTTCCAAGGGAGAGATATTGTAATAGCTCAAAAAATCCAAAACTATATTAGATCCATGTACCATGATTATGAATAGTACATCATGGTTCTTTTATAGTTTTATGAGCAGGTTAGATGTATATTAAGGCTTCAAATAACTCCCAGCTATAAGATGAATCAAAACATTCCTTACTGATTGAATTCTTGAGAAGGATATTTGTATAGTCCACTTCAAACGAGCATATCTATCATTATACTTGGAATTTTTGAGCTCATGACCTATCAAAAGATACATAATTGTATTATCTTTCCCATGATACCCATTTAGCAAAAATTTGATAATGGAGCAAAGAGTTATTCTTATTTTACTCCAACATATTAGGCTGGAAACAGTGTTATGACATTCGTGATACCTTACCACATTTGTGACGCCCTATCATGAAGGTCGTCAGCCTTAGGCAGAAACCAGCTCCTAAGTGATGAAATTCGAGATAGCTTACCACATTTGTGATACCCTATCATGAAGGTCATCAGCCTTAGGCAGAAACCAACTGCTAAGTGATGACATTCGTGATAGCTTACCACACTTGTGACGCCCTATCAGGAAGGACGTCAGTCTTAGGTTGAAAGCAAATCCTAAGTGATGACATTCGTGACAGCTTATCACATTTGTGATTCCCTATCATGAAGGTCATCATCTGTGATTTTTCAGCAGCTGGGAATTTATTTCATAAGGGAATTCTTGTCATTTCCTTCACATTCCATGACTTATAACTCTCAAGAGGCATAATTTTTCCCATTTTTTCTTCAGTTAAGCATCTCAAAAACCCTCTCTTATGCTCTCAACCACAAAATTCGGGTTACCATTAAACTCATCTCTAAAAAGCAAGATTCAAGCCTTTTTCCAAGATAATTGAGAATTAAGTTTCCCAATCCAGGAACTCTCCAGCAAATCATCAAGGTTTCCGTTCTAAGGTATGCATAGTGTTCATCTATGTATCCAATCCGTTCATAGAGCTCAAGAACCATGTTTTAAATATTATTTTGGAAACTTCATGATATGAGTATGTACATAATGATGATTGTTTTTTAAGTTTCAATTTGAGGTCTAAAGGTGTTTTCATGGAATATATATGTTTGTTAATTGAAAACCATGAACTTTAGGCGGTTTAATATGGTGCAAGTATGAAACTCACCTATGCCTTAAAGAATGCATGCAATGTGTTTGTTAAAATTCATAGGATGCTAGAAATCCATGTTTGTATGGTTCTATGATGTCTAAATGAGAAGTCCATGTTAGCTATATACTTCAATATGAATCCCATGCATTTGATGTGTTGCTATTGTGGTGGTATGAAGCATGTAAGATAAAGGAGATGTACACTAGTGTACACAAAATATATCCATGAATTCCATATAATGTTTAAGATGTTGAATAACTATATGAAATATGATATCCCCTACTTATGATATTATGAATTATGGACTCAAATCTTGTGATCAAGTCATGTCATGTGTCTCAGTTTCCTTCAATCGAGTCCTGTGGGTAGTGGTACACTAAAAAAATAGTTGTATGCCTAGAGCCATGTCATGTTGTCATGATAATCTCAGTCTCGCTATAATCTATAGAACTCAGTATGGAAAACCTCTGAAATCTCATGATCTCAATTAACTCTCAGATATTAGAACTGCTCCGTTAGTCAATGTAGGTCAGTTAATCTATCCATGAACAGTCAGTTGAATTATGTTTCGTATCTTCAAATGGGAGTAGAAGTTAGCACTGAGTGAACCCAAGGATGGGGACTCATAGCAGTCATCCTTATGTACCGCAACTACGTAGCCAGCGTAGGTTGAGACATCATAGACTGTAAGATTAGGGTTGATGAGGTGGGTTAACCTGTCAGTTTAGGGTTTCCACCATTCTCCTTTTGAATACCTGCTATCTAAGGTTACCCACAACTATCCTTACTAGTGGCGTAGTATTGACACGTCTCCAGTTGGGCAAAGATTGGACCACAAATTAGCTATGTTCATTATTGAGGCATATTGGTTAAACAACTACCCTTCACAGTTTAAAAATCATTCTCAGTAAAAGAACTCAGATAGGTCTTCAGATTTCAGTATATCAAAACTCTCAGATACAGCAAAAAAATTTACAGTACGGAACACAAATAGTTTCATCAGATTCAGGATTGTCAGATACAGTCTCCCATGTTATCCTAATTTCAGTATCAGTCATGTTAGCCATCAGTAAACCATGTGTTAGTATACATGACTAGCTATTATGCGCCCATGATTTTAGTTACTATGTATAAATGTTTTTACTCTCACATTCTTGTCATTCAGACAGTTAGCATTGTTCATGCATATAAACCCTATTTATATTTATCATACCTTACTCGTATATGCATTACATTCCCTTGTATTGATGCATTAGCGCTATGGTGGTTTCTTTCCATGTTATACCATAGATTTAGAGACACGAGCTCCAGATCAGCAATAGCAATAGCATTTCTAGTCAGAGAGGTTCAGTGAGTCCTTTTCTTTTGAGGACAATATGATTTGATTTATTCATTATTATTTTATCTAGTTATCTATTTACAGTGTTATTTGGAGACATGTTCCTTCAACTCCTTATTCAGACAACACTTAGAGGCTTTCAAATTAAGTATTCAAACTTATTATCATATTTGATTTAGTTTTCATTTGTTTTCCGTATCTTTCACCCATATGAATGTTATGTTTTGATAGATTCTTTATTCATTTTAACCTTATGACCTATATGTTCATGTTTTCTGCATTATTATGTTATATACTATAATGAAAGGTATAGATATCAGTCATGGGTTGGCTTGTGATCCTTCCGGGTCATAAGCACCATGTAGCATTCCAGTTTAGAAAAATTGGGGTGTTACAAACTTGGTATCAGAGCCTAAGGTTAAATAGAGTCCTTGGAATTATGAAAGCCTCATCTAGTAGAGTTTTGTACATAGGTGTGTCGCATGCCATATTTATGTATAGGAGGTTCTGAGATGTCTTAGGAATAGTTTGCATTCTTTAGTATTCATTTCATGCTAGTAAACATAATTTCAAGTTAGTCTCTCAGTCTAATTCGCTCTTCTCTTATTTTTGAAACATAACTCAAAAGAGAAGAAATCAGCCAGCTCCTCAGCCCAAAGATCCTTTGGGTGAACATGTTTCTCATGCGGAGTTTAGGACCGCATTTACCACTCTTGCGCATTTTTTAGCTACCCAGAATGAATGACTAGCAGTCGTTCTAGCTACACTAAATACTGGTTGAGTAAGGAGTTAAAGGAACTTGTTTCCAACTATCTCTGAAAACTGAAAGCTAACTGAAAAAATAAATAAAATAAAATCATATCATCCTAGAATGAAGAGAACTAACTGCAACTCTGTATTATGAAATGCAACTGCTACTACTAATTTGGAACTCGTGTCTCTAAACTTATGGTGTAAAATAAAAAGAAAGCACCATAGCATAAATGCGTCAGTACAATTGAAACTACTAAGTATACAAGTGAGGTAGGCTAAATACAAAGGGTTTACATGTATGAGCAATGCTAACTGATTGAATAATATGGGCATGAGAGTGTAAACATGCATACATAGCAACTGAGATTGGGAATACATGATAGCTAGATCTGTACGCTAATACATGGTTCACTGATATCTAACATAACTGATACTGGAATTCTGATAACATGGGCGACTGTGTCTGACATTCTTAAATTTGATAGAACTATCTCTAGCGAAGATTGAGATCTTTTTGAGAAAAGACATACAGAAGACTCTTATAATGTGTGAACACATCTACATGAACTTCGTAGAGAAAATGCCTCTAAATATCTAAGGCAAATACTGTGGCTGCTAACTCAAGCTGATGAGTAGGATAATTCTTCTCATGGGGCTTGAACTGTATAGAGGCGTAGGCTATGACCTTACCATGTTACATGAGGACACAACCTAAACCCACTCTGGACACATCACAATATACTAAGAACCCATTGGAACCATCTGGAAGAGCTAGAACTGAAGCTGAGGTGAGTCGAGTCTTCAACTGCTGAAAACTCTTTTTGCAAGAATCTGACCAACGAAACTTAACCTTCTTATGAGTCAATCAGGACATAGGGAATGCAATAGAAGAAAATTTCTCAATAAACAGTCTGTAATAGGAAACAAAGCCTAAGAAACTCCTAATATATTATGGAGAGAGAGGGCAAGGCCAATTTCTAACAGCTTCGGTCTTCTGAGGATCAACTCTAATGCCATCACCAAAAATGCTCTGACCAAGCAATGTTACTGAGCTTAGTAAATATTTGCACTTACTAAATTTGGTGAATAACTGATGATCTCTGAGAGTCTGAAGAATAATTATGAGATGATCTAAATGGTCTTGCTCACCGTAGGAGTAAACCAGAATATCATCTACGAATACTATGATGAACATATCCAAGTACTGCTTGAACACATGGTTCATCAAGTCCATAAAAATGGTTGGGGCATTGGTAAGACCAAAGGACATGAATAGAAATTAGAAGTGACCATAACGAGTACAAAAAACTGTCTTTAGGATATAAGATACTCTAACTCTAAGCTGATGGTAGCCTGATCTGAGGTCTACCATGGAGGAACAACAAGCACCATAAAGTTGGTTTAATAGGTCATCTATTCTAGGAAGTGGATACCTGTTCTTAACCATGACTTTATTGAGCTGATGGTAATTAATACACACCCTGAGAGAACCATTTTTCTTCTGCAGGAATAACACTGGTGCGCCCTATGGGGTAATGCTGGATCTAATGAATACCTTATCTAAGAGATCCTTCAACTATTCTTTCAGTTCCTTGAGTTTTTTTGGTGCCATTCTATAGGGTAGAATGAAAATAGGCCGAGTGTTTGGAAGGAGATCTATGCCAAAGTCTATTCCCCTTTCAGGAAGAATGCCTAGAAGATCTTCTGGAAACACATCTAAATACTCATTAACCACTGGGACTAATTCAAGACTGGAAGGTTCAAAACCAGAGTCTTTAACATGAAGGAGATGATAAAAACATCCCTTAGATATCATTTTCCTTGCCCGAAGGTAGGAAACAAGTTAACCCCTGAAGGATGAAGTACTACCCTTCCACTCTAGGACGGGCTTATACAAGAACTGAAACTCTATTTTTGTAGTAGACTGTGGCATAGCAGGAATGAAGGCAATCTATGCCAAGAATGACATCAAAATCAATCATCTCTAACTCCACTAGATCTGGTGAAGTGACTTTCTGAAATATCATAACCGGGCAGTTCCTGTATAGCCGTCGAGCTATGATGGTTTTACCCACTAGAGTGGATACTGAAAAGGGATCTGCTAGAATTTTAGGACTAACTCTAAAATTACATGGTATATAAGGAGTAAGAAAATAAAAGGATGAACCTAGATCTAGCAAAGTGTAAACATGAACATAAATGATCTATAATGCACCAGTAATGACATTAGTAGAACTTTCTTCATCCTTTCGAATCTAAAGATAATAATGACTATTTGGGCGTTGCCCACTAGTAGCACTGGAAATGGCACCCTGCTGGTTTGGGCGACCGTACTGAGCTATAGAATGGTTCTTCTGGCCCGGAGGACCCAACTGCGGACAATATCTAATCCTGTGGCATGGCTTGCAACATCCAAAGCAAATATCACTTCCTACTATGCAAGTACCCTATTGGTTCTTGCCATAAGTCTGATAACGAAAATAAGAGCGAGAATTGCTAACACTGTCCTGAGACTTAGAACTTGGCGCTCTGTCTTTGTTACCCTCTCTGAATTTAGGAACTAGAGCACTGGTTGTAGAAAAAGATGGAACTTATGATTTAGGGTTAAACTGGGAACGGTTTTCTCTTTCTTATTTGGGTTAAACAAAGCTGAAAATGCCTGACCTTGCTTTCTTGTTCTACCTCTCCCTAGTCCTAATCTTCTGCTCCTCTATTTTCTGATCATGGGTCACGAGCCTGGCTAAAGTCATATCACTGTTCAGCATCGCAGACCTACACTCATCTACAATGCTATCATTCACCCCTGAAATAATCATGAACATCATACACCTACTGTCTCCAACTACATAAAGGAAATATCTGGCTAACTGAGTAAAACTTAGAAAGTACTCTTTACCGTCATATTTTCCTGCCTGAGGTTGATAAACTCTAGAACTTTTGCCTCGCTCAGCTCTTAGGGAAAAATTTTTTCTAAGAAAGCCGTGAAAAATCTCTCTCACTCTATAGGACCTGCACCATCTATCCTTTCGTACTTTCACTACTTGTACAAAGTATGAGCCATATCTTGCAACTTATATGTGGCTAACTCAGCACTCTCACCAATAGTCACCCCCATAATGTCCATCACCTTCTGGACATAATCAATGAATTCCTGAAGGTCTTCACTACCTTAGTTATTCGGGTGAAGTCCCAAATCCTAGCTGCGGCTGAGGTGGCCACTGGGTTGGCCGAAATAACTATTGGCCTCTCATTATGGGTAGCTACTAACTGAGAAAGAGTGGTAAATGCTTTTCTAAATTTTGTATGAGAAACATGATCTCCCAAAGGTTCTTTGGGCTGAGGAGCTGGCTGGTTTCTTCTCTTTGGAGACATGTTTTGAAATCATAAGAAGAAATGAATTAGACTAAGAGATTAACTTTTGATTATGCTTACAGGCACAACATGAATACTGGAAGAAGGGAAACTATTTCTTAAAACATCTCATAACCTCTTGCAGATAAATGTGGCGTGCGCCACACCCAAGTACATGACTCTACAAGATGTGGCATTCAGACTGCCTAGGACTCTATTAAACCTTAGACTCTGATACCAAGTTTGTAACGCCCCAATTTTGTCAAACTGAATGCTAAATGGTACTTATGACCCTGAAGGATCACAAGGTAACCCATGATTAATATCTATTCCTGTACGCTGCATAATATACATGTAAAATGTGGAAAACATGAACAATAGGCCATAACGTTCAATTAAATGAAGTATCTGATTAATCATAACATCTATATAGGGTAACGAATACCCAAAACAACTAAAGTCTGAATCAAAAATTTGAAAGCCTCTAAATACTATCTGAGTAAGGAGTTGAAGGAACATGTCTCAAACTAACTCCATAAACTGAAAGCTAACTGAAAAAAAAAAGTCATATCATATTGTCCTCAAATAAAGAGGACTCACTGCAACTCTGTATTCTGAAATGCTAATGCTATTGCTAATATGAAACTGATGTCTCTGAACCTATGGTGTAACATAAAAAGAAAGTACCATAGCATAAATGCGTTAGTACAACTGAAATTACTGAGTATATGAGTGAGGTAGGCTAAATGCAAATGGTTTATATGGATGAGCGATGCTAACTGACTGACTAATATAGGTGTGAGAGTGTAAACATGCTTACATAGCAACTGAGATCGTGAATACATGATAGCTAGATCTGTATGTTGATACATGGTTTACTGATATCTAACATGACTGATACTTGAATTATGATAAAATGGTCGACTATGTCTGAAAGTCCTGAATCTAATGGAAGTATCTTAGTTCCATACTATAACTGAATTGACTGTATCTTACAGTCTGGGTATATTGAAGTCTGAAGAACTATCTGAGTTCTTATACTGAGATTGAGACTGAAACTGTGGGAGGTATTTGTTTAATTGACATGCCCCATGTATGCCAATATAACTAAGTTGGGGTCTAATCTTTTCCCTAACTTGAAGGGTGTCAATACCACACAACTAGTAAAGACAGGCTCTGAGAACCCTCTACTGGCGGGTACTGAAAATGAGAGTAGTGGAAACGGTTTACTGGTAGGTAGGCCACCTTATCTACTCTCAACTAGAAGATATATTGTCTTAACCTACGCAAGATACATAGTTCTGGAATGCAATGATCTCTTATAGAAATCACACCCTCTACTGGCAGGTGAGTTCCCATCCTTGGGTTCACTCAGTGCTAACTTCTACTCCCAACTGAAGAGACTGAACATGATTTACTGACTGGACATGGACTGAGCTTACTGAATTCCGTTGACTGATGAAATACTACTGATATGTGATAACTAACTGAGATAAAAAGGTTTCCTGAGTCACATGACTGACTGAATTCTACTGAATCATGGCTTGCTTTCAGAAATCATGAAAACATGACATGGCTCTAGGCACACAACTATATTTTTTGGGTACGATTTCCCCCAAGACTTGATGGAAGGAAAATGACACAACATGACTTACTTTATAATGAGAACAGAGTTCACATTTCATATCATTATAAGTAGGGGATATTATACTACATGTAGTTCTCAACATCTTATGCATGGTAGGGAGTGCATATATATCATGTACATATTTTATAACTCCATTATCATGAAGTCTTCATACCACAACAATAGAAACATAAAAATAGCATGGAATTCATATTGAATCATAATGGTTAACATCGGCTTGCCATTTAGATACTACTGAGCCATGGAAACATGGTTTCTAGTATTCTAGAAATTTTATCAAACACCTTGCATGCACTCTTTAAGACATAGGTGCATTCATAAATTTCATCATATTAAGCCACCGAAATTCATGTGTTCCAACTAACATGATCATAAAATCCACGAAAATATATCAAAATACAACTCTATAACACAAATAACAACCACCAACCTGAATATGATCATAGCACCACAAAACAATCATTATTTAGTATTTAAAGATTGATTCTTGAGCTCCACGGACGAAAGGGATCCGTGGATGAACACTATGCATACCTTAGGTTGATGATTCGTGAAAGTTAGCAGTGAATTTTTCTTGAATCTTGAGGTTCCCAATTGAACCCTAGGTTTTTTGTTATTGATTTTGGAGAGGATTTCCGCAGAAGGAGTTTATTTTGGTATTTAGGAGCTTTAATCATGTGTTTTGGGGTTTATATATGGGTGGAAAATGACCAAAATACCCTTATAAATACGGAGGTGGAATGCTGAAAATTGGGCACCCCACTGGAGTTGCAGGCCGACGCCCACCTAGTCCCCGCCCTAGCCAGAGCGACACCTTGCTTATAGCGGTGCTCTAGATTGGGTGATGCGGGCCTATCTCCCTGAGAGACTATTTTGGGCACCCAAACGTGCCCTTACGCTACTCCAAAAATTACAAAACATACCCGGGATGTACTATGACCTAGCCCCACCGCAACACATCGAAAAATTAGAAAACGAAGGTCGGGAAGGTCATCAAATAAATCCCCAAAGTTTGGTGGTCCAAAATGAGATTAAGTGTTGAACACTTAGGTAAAATTTTCTAAGTCTTGGACCTTATATTAAGCTTCAAACAGGCAAATGAGCTGAATATGAATGCAACATTATTAGTGGGTCTTATATTAGTAAAAGCTCATCACCTACACTCGTATGCACTCACCTTCATGATCTTCACAATTGGAGCAGCAATATTGGAAGTTGCACATACTCCTGTAGTCAATAAGATGTCAATCCTAATTAGCGGTTGGCCTAGATTCTTGTTTATTCAACATAAGACACAAAACAGAAAAATCAACTTACGAACTTGAAAAAACAAAATTCAACAAATCAAAACTAGAAAAGCACACAAATAATGAAGACACGAAAGAAAAATAGACTCAACAACTAATCCATAACTAAGTAGGTGATTACTAGTTGTTAATTAGTTCAATAATCAATAAATGAAACTAAATAAACAAAGACAAGAAACTTAGAATCTAAATTTGAGCTTCAAAGTATTTTGGGATGTTGATGACATGGCAGTTTGATGATGTGGTAGTTTTGTGATGTGGCTATTAGGTGATGTGGGAGTTGGTAATTTTGATTGCTCAAATTTTAATTTCAAATGGTGAAAATAAGCTTTGGGAGGGAAACAACAAGACTAGGAGCCTTTTTTTTAATTTCAAAAAGGTTTAACTTCCTTGCACCCTTTTGGCATGACACCTTTTTGAAAGGTTGTTGTCTCTTTCCTCTTTTGTTAGTCTTGGAATAAGCTGTTACTCCCTTTTGATAAACAAGACTTTTAAAATCCGTTTTGTCCCCTTTCCTTTTTGGATGTCTTTGGATTGTGTCGTTAAATAAAAACACTAAACCACACTCACTTATTCACCTTTTTAGATCAAACCACTCCCTTTTTGATGTTCTTGCTCAACAATACACTAAGAACAACAAGAACATTCAAGAACAGAAACCAACCAAAAAGAGCTCCATATTGAATGATTTTTGTTTCTTTTATCTCACGTGGAACTCCACAATAACAACAACACGTTTCAAACCCATATCCTCAACAACGCACCTCAACAACAAATTTTCAAGCCATCAATCCTAAAAAAAATAGCAACCATCAATGTTCAAGAACAACTAGAAAATGGCTCAAAATTTGGATATTAACTCTTTTAGTGTTAGTGAAGAAGGGGATAATAATAGAAAAAATCAAAAAACATAGAAATCGCCTAAATATAAGATTAAAATATCGTCCTAGACACAAAAAATGGGACAGAATTTTACTTTTTGGATTTTTGATTTTTAAACACCTTTTTTTATGTTTTTCAAGATTGATTCCGTAGGAATGAAATCAATCCTTGCTATAATACCAAATGATAAAGGAACGATTATGGAATACTTAAAAAGCCCACAATAGAATCCAAAAGCCAAGAACAACAAGAAACCATCTTTGGCCACAATACACAAAACCGAGAATAACAAAGCACAAACTGAGAATAAGATGATAAGAAAAAAATACACAAATGCAATAAGATAAAGAGATGGACAAAATGACATAAGAAGTTATGAAGAAAGAATATTAAAACTATGTACTAAATTATAAGACCCTTAAACTCGTAACAACAAAGCCCAATCTTCTTACGGTGACCACTAAGCCAATCAACTGCATCTTACAATCACCATTTCTAAGCGAAGATCAGTAAAGATTTTTCCAAGCCCTGTACTAAAGGCTTTTCCAAGCCCTACACTAAGGGGTCGTTTGGTAGAGTGTACCAGAACTATGCAAAATATGGTGTATTAGTAATACTTGTATTAGTAATCTTGTGTTAGTTATGGTTGCATTAGCTATGCTAGTATTTTTTGGTTCGATGTATTAAAAAAAACATGAACTACGTAATTTCTAAAAAAAAAAATTTCTTATATAATACCCTCAATTTATATGTTGGAAAGGATGCAGAAATTTTTTTGAGGGATAATAGGGTCCTTAAGCATGTTAATGCATGCATTAGATCCATTGCATTACTAATGCAATGGATTTTGAGGTATTAGTAATACACACCTTAATACATAATAGAGTGTATAAATAATGTTTCCATTAGTTATATATAGGGTAAAAAGGTATACCAAACAAGGTACTACTAATAAACTAATGCATGCATTAACATTTCAATACACTCTACCAAACGACCCCTAAGGGTGTTACACTCTCAAAGTGAGAAAAAATCTTTCACATATTCATCATTCAAAAACTAAAGAGAAAAGACCTAAAAGAGACTATATAGCCTTATTACATAATGGAAGGGAAAATGACTCCAATACCCTTAGTTTGGTGGGGCGGCCATGGAGTGTTACTTGGACAAGGCTAACAAAAATTCCCTTAATAAAGGGCCCAAAACCATGAGTTCTCAATCTTCAATGCTCCAAGATATCTTCCACACATAGGATTGCTCTTTGGTGCACTCAAATCAGCCCCTCTATGTAGCATCCTGTATCCTCAATGCAACCAAAGCTTGATGCCCCACATACTGACTTTCAATAATGTCATCAAAATCTAAGGCTGCCATTTGACCCGTATCAGATAGGATTATCCATATCTAAATTGACTTTAGGTTGTACACTTAATTTTCCCGGGACTTCCTACATCTAATTTCCATAATTAAACACTCAAGTGGTAGTGTAAATAGGGGATGTTCACCATCCACGTCACATCCTAAAACATTCTTATATTGTTATACATATGCATCTTTTGATTGATTTTGAAAAAGACGAAATTTCAATAATTTAATTCCTTAAGAATGTTGGTACCCCTATGTCCAAAAATGTAAATCAGAAATCAAAAGAAAAAGGAAAACTGAAAAGCAGATTAAAATTTATGGGTTTCTAGAATTCACCCTTTGTCTTTCGTCACGTAATTTTGTCCCATAAAAAATAATTCTTACTCTATTATCACGCACTTTGACCCCATGTCATTATTTTCTTCAAAAAGAATAAATGAATAACCACCTCATCTTTTACTTATTTATTTATTTCTTTTGTTTTGTTTTTATCCAACTAACAAACCCTAACTAATTTTGTTTTATTTTAAAGATTCCAACTACTCACTCAATTAAAAATAGACACCTAACCCTTACCCCTCCAATTAAAAATCAACACCTCACCACTCATAAAACCATCCCACCTAGCCTACCCCTCACATTTTTTGCTCAAAAACATAGGAACTTTCCAGAAAACTCCATAGACTATATCTACACTATAACTATAGATAACAATAGATACACCTCATAGAGGGGATAAAAAAATCAGAAAAACACTGTCTATCTTTTTTCTTCTTTGATGAACCTTCATGCACAGCTTCACAGAAATAACACACCACTTATCCTCACCAAATAAAAGCAAGGATTAACACCATACATAGGGGGGAAGATCGAGAAAGATAGGAAGAGTGATTCTCCTTTTATTGTTTTCCACAGATTTCACACCTAAGGGAAAAGCTCTATTTTTGTTTTTTTAAAAAATAGAGAGATCAAAATATGCAAACACAGATAACCATGGTTCCTATTGTACGCACCCACCACCGGAATCGCACATACTCACAGAGAGATTGAGAGGCAAATAATCAAAGAGAGAAGAGAAACAGAGAAAGGAAAATAGAAAGAAAGATAAAGAATATTGGGGAGAGAAGTGGAATCGAGAAAGGGATCCCTTTTTTTGCAATTCTCAGTTTGAGTCACCGGATTTGTCTATTACCGAGTTCGGTTCCAGGATTATCGGGTTAAAAGTCGAGGTTTCGGTCCATTGGCGGCATCAAATAACTTGGGATTGAAATATAATTGAGGTCCATTTCTATATCTCATCCGCTATTCTTGTTTTGAATTTAAATTGTTGTTATCTTGAATTTAATTTCTTTCATGAGTGGGAATGATTCATGTGCTTGACATGTTCTAATATTTATTGTGCGTATGTATTTTGTGTTGTTTCGATTTTTGAAAAGTTGAATTGATAATTGAATAAGCTTAGATATGAATAATTGAATGTTCCGTTATTGAAATTGGTCATTTGTGGGTGAGGATCGAAAATTGAAAAAAAAAGAATATGTTAGTTAATTTTTATTCATTGATATCGGTGAATGTGATAATGCCATGACAGATTGACCTTGGGTAGGAAAATAGTAGGCTCGGGTTAGCAAGTTTAGAACTTTTTGTGTTGATGGAGTGTTTGAAATATGTGTATTGGATGGTTTTGGTTTTGTGGAACTTAGATCTATTGTACTATTTGGCCGGGGAATTAGAGCTCGGGTAGGCAAATAGTAGTCTCGGGTAAGCAAGTTTTGAACTTTT
Source organism: Capsicum annuum (assembly GCF_002878395.1). Taxonomy (NCBI): domain Eukaryota; kingdom Viridiplantae; phylum Streptophyta; class Magnoliopsida; order Solanales; family Solanaceae; genus Capsicum; species Capsicum annuum. The sequence goes on from NC_061115.1 coordinate 11,043,566, forward strand.
GGGTTGATGGAGTGGTTAAAATATGTGTGTTGGATGGTTTTGGTTTTGTGGCACTTGAATCTAATGTACTATTTGACCGGAGAATGCCCCGAGGTACCTGTATTGGTTTATTCGGGGAATTCCCCGAGAAGTATCACGTACTTGAAGATGGCACACGTTCAAGGACTGGAACATTGGGTGGAGTAAAGATTTGAATTGTAGTGTAGGAATAGTGTAGGTTAGCATAGGTTTTATATTTTTGGATTTTTACTTTGGGTTGTATAATTGGACTGAACATCATATTTTTGGGTTTTATTTTGGTTTGTGTTTGTTTGCTTGGTCGTTGTGTGTTATGTGGTTTATACATCCTTAATGTCAAAATTAGCTGATATGCTTCCCCAAGCGACCGTATCGAGGGGTGCCTAATACCTTTTCCTCAATCAACAAAATTTCTTAAACGAAATATCTGTTCTCGGATTAGTTTAGAGTCAAAATCATTTTGAAAAAGGATATCCATGGGTGACTTGGCACACCCAATTTATACCAAGTGGAGACTCTGAGTTTTAAATATAATGAATCCTTTTCAAAACATATTTTCATTTTTTGTCACTTTTAAAATAAAACCCTTTCGAAACGTAAAACAAATCTCTTTTCGGAGATAAAAAAGGGGTGTGACAGCTCCGGCGACTCTGCTGGGTACCTTTTTCAGAATTCGAGCTTATTTTTAGGGTTGTATCGGCTTTTTTTGACATTATGGGTGTATAGACATTGTTTGTGTTATTGTTCATATTTATTATATTAGTGTTAAGTTCCTACGTGCTCTTTGTTTACAGTTTTACTTTATGTGTTACCGCTTTGTATCTGGCATCATGTGCATAACCTGACTTATTCTTTATGCAACAAGCCCATAGTACACGTATTGTACATGACCTCTAGTTGAGTCACCCATATTTTAGGAGGGGGAGCCGTCATGTTATGGAGTGGGTGGAAAGCTCTCGCAGCGACTATCGACCATACGCAACCCCAAGTAGCCTTGTTAGAGAACGCCAACATAGGTGAGCCTTTAGGACATACTTATTCGCATCATATTAAGACCTAGCGGGACCCACTTGGTCCTTTTTAAAAGACTCGCCTCTAAGGCATCTCTACGTGCTAAATGTTGCATCTCTGAGGGTAACGTGGTACTTTGACGGACTGATTTAGGGAAAGCATGTGATATAAGTAAAGTGTGGATAATATTAAGTGTTGAAGAAGAAAAAAGATGAAAAAATAAAAATAAATCAAAAAAGAGAGTTTCGTAGTTTTAGAGTTCTTTATGGCCTTTGTTTTTCAAAATTCAAAAAGATATTTTTTTATCTTTATCTTTCGCACTCATTTGTCCAAAAACAAAAAATATCAAAATGAATTTTCTTTGTTTCTTTAGCAAACATTCATAATTCAAAATTTTTTTTTAAAAAAAATTTAGGAGTTTTTATGAAAGAAAATGAAAAAAAGGTGGCAGAAGTTTTGTACATTTCATATATCGAAAATGCCAAAAAGATTTTTCCTTCATAATTGTTGGTGTCAATTATATTTGAAGTGTCTAATTAAAAAACCAAGAAGATTTTATTCGTCTGTCTTTGGTTGTCTCTTAAGTTAGGGTCAGTCTATTTGTTAATCATTAATTGTCCAATCTAGACCAACTATGCACCCCTGATTCTCCTCTCTCGGGAGTGAGATACGTAGGCATCCTATTGTTGGTTCGGGGATCTTATTTGAAAAATTCAAAAAGATTTTCTTTACTCTTTATTTAGAGTAGGTGTTTCACATATGCCTCGAAAAGAAAACTGGAAAAAGATTTTTCTTAATAGTTGTAGGTTTCATTTTTGGTTGATCTTATTTCAATAAACCAAAATATATTTTATTCAATCTTCATTTAGAGTATGTTTTTCATATACATCTTCAAGAGAAAATTACAAAAAGATTTTCCTTTAATAGTTTAAAGTTTTATTTACGTATGAATGCAAACTTGAAAATCCAAAAGATTTTTCTTTGGTAATCATAGGTTTCATTTTGTAAAGAGATTTAAACCTAAAATTGGAAAATGATTTTCATCAATTCTTTGACACTTTGTTTCAAGAAAAGGAAAAGAGACTGATTGTCCATTTCGGAAAGACTTCACGAACTACGCACACATGATTCTCCTCTCTCGGGAGTGAGATACGTAGGCTCCGTTCTAGGGTTCGGTGATTTTTTCAAGAAAAAAAGAGGTTTTGAAAAATTGTTGAACTCTAACACATTTGCTCTCTCTTATCCAGTTAGTTTAAGGTGGTTGGTTTGTGAAATTTTGGCTAGTCCTCATATTGCACCAAGTCACAGAGAAAGTTATGGCCAACAAGAATACCGAGTTGGTTGTCACTAATCAGATAGTGAGTTCGGGAAATGAGAATTTAGGAGCTAATGAAGAGATTCAAAAATTAAAGTAGCAAGTGATAGAAATGCATCGAGCTTGGGCTAATGGTTTGCCGCCTCTTATAGTTCCCACTGATAATATGGAATATATTTCTAGCTTGCCTCCCATGTCACATGCACAATTTTCCATTTTTGTTGATATGCCGACACATGCATCAGCATCGACTCCGGGGCATCAATATCCAACCACTTCCAATGTTCATTTTCTCACTCCCCAATCCAAGACTACCATATGCTTGGCTCCACTTGTTGTTCATGCTTTTGCAGTGCCACCCCCAACTGAATCTCATAATTCAGTGCCACCCCCAACTGAATCTCCGTACTCTACAAGAGATCCTGTATTAAATATTACTGGTGATCAGCATTACACTTTCAAGCCTACATTCAAGTTGGCTGATTTTTGTTGTGACACTCACCCGCCTAAATTTCCTCCTAATCACAAAAAAGCCTTTTATAACAGAAGACCAAGAGTAGGACGAAACATATTATCAACACTTGTTACCTTGATTGGGCAAGTAATTTATTGAGGTCCATAAAATGGGGGATATGATAGAAGAGGGAATTAAGACGGGTCGCACTGTGAGTTTTGAAACATTGAAAGCGACTACTCAATCAATTCAAAAGTGTTCAGGAAATATTGGGGAGACAAAGAATGAGCAAGATGCATCTTCTATTTTAGTTGGACAGCGGGAATGATCAAGAAGACCCCATCGTCGTCACTCTCAGGCAGCAACTCGAGTTCATGCCCAAGCTCCACATAATCACTCCGAAAATCCATTATACTCTGCTCCTGCACCTCCATATCCAGTATATAAAGAACAACCTTATATTCAAACCCTATCTTAGCCATAGTGGAACACACCAACTCCTCAGAGTCATCCTCTAACTCTACAAACATACCAAAACCCTTCTAAGCCTGATTTTTTATCCAAGTCGACGATGAAATAAGGCAAGAGTTGAGAGATACCTTCACACCAATTGGAGAGTTGTATGACAGTTTATTTTAGAGATTGGTACAATAGGGAATAATCACTCCTGTCATTGGATGCACTCTTAATCGGCGTTCTAGAAATTTTAATCCTAATATACGATTTGTGTATCATTCTGATGCGTAGGGTCATAGTATTGAAAATTGTCGAGATTTGAAAAGAGAAATTTAAAAGATGATTCAATATGAATCAATTATGATGTAGAACGTTGATATTGTTGGATGTTTTAGTAATCCTGATATGCAAGCCAGTGGATAAGTCGTCAGGATGAGCTATTGAGAAGTCACCCCTTTCCTTACTAGAAAAAAGCCTTGTAGTTTGTTTTTAGAATTATTTCAGTGTTGTAGTTCGAGATCTATTTTCTTTTGTCCCTTTCTCATTTATGTTGAAACCCTTTTATCTTTTATTTTAACTAAATGAAGTGTCCATTTTCCTTTGTGTTTAAATATATGTCGTTTGTTTGTTTTATTTATACAGTACATTTTATGTTAATTCTAGTGATATGACATGCTAGAGAAATTTTTAGCCAGATCTTTAAATCCAAATAAACCATGAAAATTTGAATCAGACGGCTAAAGTTAGGAAAAGAATCTAAGAAAAAAGGAGGAGTGCTGAGATATTTAGTGACAAGTTGAAGCTTTCTTCGAAAATTAAGGCAATTACTTTGAGAATCACAATAATAACTTGGTCATCAATTGAAAAACCTAGCTCAATTAGGTCAAATAGCTGATGTGTGCTCTCGAGGAACAGAACAAAACCAACTCCACAAAAGCATGAGTTATTCAATGTGAGGGATGTACAACAAAGGTGGAGTTGTATGTTCGGTAAGTGTAGAAGAAGAGGTGACACATATGCTCGGGGATAGTTAGTGTTGTAAAACATGCCATAAGTGATATTGATCGTGTACTTTCACATTGCATGCTATGTATTGGAATTTTCAAAGATTGATATGATGAAGGCATTTCATTATGCTCTTCAAATATTGTGTCATCCTTTGTTTACTCCATTTGAGCCTCAGTGTTATTTTCTTTCATACCCATCTTTATGAATCAAGATAGAGTCAAAAAATCTCAAAACAAAAGTACCGAATAAAACAGTAGAGTCAGAAAAGTTTCAAGAAAATTAAAAGAAAAAAAAGAAAAAAATATGTCCAAAAAGAAAGTAAAGAGGAGTGTCGAGAAAAATAAAGTCAGAAAGTGTCAAAGATAAAAAAAAAGTCAATAAAAGAGAATAGCCAAAAAAGTCAGAATCATGAAAAAAAAAGAATAATCTACCAGAACTATGTGTGACCTGATTCTCCTCTCTCGGGGGTGAGATATGTAGGCTTCCCTACTCTGGGTTCGGTCCAACCAAATAAATAATTTAGAATTGCCTAGTCAAAAGAAACTGGGGCATGAGTTAATCCTCATTGTTTGAGTCGATTCCAAAAGTTGTAATTCCCACCCCATTTAAACTGTTGTTTGGGCCCCATGTCATCTTTCTTTCTAACCCTATCAAAAAACCAAGATACAACTTAAGAAAAACCTTCAGATCAATCTTTGAGAATACTAAGGCTAAGTATGCAATGGATGTGATGACACATTTTGGGAATTACATGTCTTTCTCAACATAAGGAATTAGGAGAGAAATGAAAATGAGAGAGTCTTATCGGTGAAAACCCTCATGGGCACTGTAAGACGATGGTGAGTTGAGACAAAAAGATGAGAGAGTCCTACCGGTGAAAATCATCACGGGCATCGTAAGGCGACTGTGAGTTAAGAGAAATGAAAATTAGAGAATCTCATTGGTGAAAAAACCTCATGGATACCATTAGACAATGGTGAGCCGAGAGAAAGAAAATGAGAGAAGCTTATTGGTGCAAACCCTTCAAGGTGTCACTAGCCGAATGAGGTCTTTAAATGCAATTGACCCAAGGAAGTAACTCAATTTAAGGGTCATTAGCTAAACAACAATTGGTTAAAGTTTGGATAAAAATATCAGGCAGCTTAATCCAAATGCATGGCATAATCATTAAAGTTGATTGTTATTTTAGATAAATTTTTTGTTTTGTTTGTTTTAAATGGGGAAATTCATTCTCTTTTCTTTCTTCTATTTATCATCATTTTTATTTTTATTTTTCTTGAGTCTGTTATACAAGTAAAAAAAAATAAATTATTGACTTTGAGTCAAGTCCATGAGAAAATATTTCAAAACTGGCTACCAGCTTTTTCAATTGCACAAAGCAAAACAAAGTCAGCATATGAAAGAGACATGATTGTGAGCCGAAAAAGGGATGCATAAAGTTTTGTCAATAGACAAGCCTAGAAACTCATGAAAATACCAAGGTTTAAAGGGTTTATCTGAGAAGCATGACAAAGCAGAGATACTGTATTTTTTTTAGTCACACTTAATAATCTAAGTTCGGGTCAATGATTCAACAAGTCAATCATATATGTTAATGGTTGGAAGCAAGGTTAAAAGTTATAAGAGAAAGAGCGATCGTCGCAAAAGCTAAAGCCACAAACCAACCACCATGTTTTAAACTCACAAATTTTCTTTGATGAAACTGAAAACATATTACCTTCAAATCATGGACTTCAAAGGATAAACATCGATGGCTACAATGCCTCTCTTTTACAAATGCAAGAAGAAATATTGCTGCACAGGTTTGATAATAAAATCATGGTAAAAATTCATTATCCTATATCCCTTGGAGACACACTTTTCCAGGAATTTTAATTTTAATTTTCTAGGTGATACACTTTTTAAATCGAACCTTCACTCCTAGGAGACGTACCTTCTAGTCGAGTCATTTCCCTTGACTCTTAGAAGACGTACCTTTTAGTTGAGTAATCTCCATTGATTCCTATAAGACATACCTTTTAGTTGAGTCATCCATTATGATTCCTATAAGACATACCTTGTAGTCGAGTCATTCCCTTGATTCCAAGAAGACGTACCTTTTAGTCTATTCATACCCCTTTATTCCTATAAGATGTACCTTTTAGTCGAGTCATTCCCTTTGACCCCTAGAAGAAGTTTCTTTTAGTCGAGTCATTCCCTTTGATTCCTATAAGACGAACCTTTTAGTCAAGTCATACCCCTTGATTCCTATATGATGTATCTTTTAGTCGAATCATTCCCCTTGATTCCTATAAGACATACCTTTTAGTTGAATCATTCCCCTTGATTCCTATAAAACGTACCTTTTAGTCGAGTCATTCGCTTTGATTCCTATAACACATACCTTTTAGTTGAGTAATTCCCCTTGATTCATATAAGACGTACCTTTTAGTTGAGTCATCTCCTATGATTCCTATAAGACATACATTTTAGTCGAGTCATTCCCGCTTGATTCGTATAAGACGTACCTTTTAGTTGAGTCATCCCCTTTGATTCCTATAAGACGTACCTTTTAGTTGAGTTATTCCCCTTGACCCATAGAAGACGTACCTTTTAGTTGAGTCATTCCCTTTGACCCCTAGAAGACGTACCTTTTAGTTGAGTTATTTCCTTTGATTCCTATAATACATACCTTTTAGTCGAGTCGTTACCCTTAATCCCCAGAAGACGTACCTTTTAGTCGAGTCATTCCCCTTGACCCCTAGAAGATATACCTTTTAGTCGAGTCATTCCCTTGATTCCAATCAGACATACCTTTTAGTCGAGTCATTTCCTTAGATTTCTACAATGATGTGACTTTCAGAAAAGTCCTTTGATGATAAACTGGGGAAAGTTTAAATCTTATGTTTTGAACTTCGCTTTCCTGGCAAATGAAATCTCTTTATAATAATCTTTATTTGGGATACTTTTTTTTTTCCAGTTTTGATGTGATTTCAAGGGCTTGCCTGAACAACAGAGCGAATAAATGAAAAGTCAAGCAACATGGTGCAAAGGTTGAAAGTAAAGAAACACGGAGATATAGTTGAAAGTCAAGCAACAAGGTGAAGAGATTAAAACAAAAGAAATAAAAAAATAGCAAGTTAGGAACCCACCTGAAAAATAGGGTGAAGAAATTCAAGACCAAGCAACAAGTGATGAAATTGCAAGTCTAGAGTTCACCCAAAAAATAAAGTGATGAAATTGCAAGTCAGGAGCCCGCCTGAAGAACAGGGTGAAGAAATTACAAGTCAGGAGCCCGCCTGAAGAATAGTGTGATGAAGTAGCAAGTCAAGGGTTAAGGAAATCTGCAGAGATAGAGTTTTTGTTATTTCATTTATGTTTTTAACTTGTAATTTTTATTTTTGAGATAATGAAAGAGGCATGGACCGGAACCTCGATGGAACCTCGTTCGACTCTTCAAATTAGTATAACACTTCTCTTTCAAATCCTTTAACATACCCATGACATGATTCCATCATAACTTGGTTAGGTAAGATATCCTATATTAAGACTTGGTCTCCCTCCCTCCTTCTGTTTCATTCTTTTGAATAAGGGTCGTGACAAAATTCTGTCTCATTGTCTACTTCTTTGTCTGAAAACACTTCGTGTTTACATTCAAAGGGGACATGATGTAGACACGTAATTGTCCAGTCAAAAATAATTCTTACTCTATTATCGTGCACTATGACCCTATCTTATAATTTTCTTGAAGAAGAAAAAATGAATAAACACCTCATCTTTTATTATTTATTTATTTCTTTTGTTTTGTTTTTATCCAAATAACAAACCCTAACAAATTTTGTCTTGGATTAAAGATTCCAACTACTCACTCAATTAAAAATAGACACCTAACCCTTACCCCTCCAATTAAAAAACAGCACCTCACCCCTCACATAACCATCCCACCTAGCCTACCCCTTACATTTCTTGCTCCAAAAGATAGGAACTTTCCAGGAAACTCCATAGACTATATCTACACTGTAAATATACATAAAAATAGATACACCTTACAGAGGGGATAAAAATAATTAGAACAACATTGTCCATCTTTTTTCTTCTTTGACGGACCTTCACGCACAGCTTCACAGGAAAGAACACACCTCTCATCCTCACCAAATAAAATCACGGATTAACACCATACGTGGGGGGGGGGGGGGGCGATCGAGATAGAGAGGAAGAGAGCTTCTCCTTTTCTTGTTTTCCACGGATTCCACACATTAGGGAAAAGCTCCATTTTTGTTTTTTCTAATTTAGAGAGAGAAAAATATGCACACACAGATGACCATGGTTGCATTCATACGTACCCACCACTGAAATCACACATACACACAGAAAGATTGAGAGGCAGATCGTGAGAGAGAGAAGAGAAATAGAGAGCGAGCTGCCGAGAAAGGAAAATACAGAGAAAGATCGAGAAAGTTGGGGAGAGAGAGGTGGAATCGAGATAGGGGTCGCTTTGTTTTGCGATTCTCAATTTGAGTCACCGGATTCATCTATTAACTAGTTCAGTTCGAGGATTATCAGGTTAAAGGTCGAGGTTTCGGCCCGTTGGTGGCATCGAACAACTTGCGATTGAAATATAATTGAGGTCCATTTCTATATCTCATCCTATATTCTTGTTTTGAATTTTAATTGTTGTTATCTTGAATTTAATTGCTTTCATGGGTAGGAATGTTTCGTGTAGTTAACATGTTCTAATATTTATTGTGCGTATGTATTTGGTGTTGTTTCGATTTTTTAAAAGTTCAATTGATAATTGAATAAAATTAGATATGAATAATTGAATGTTCCATTACTGAAATATGTCATTTGGGGGTGAGGATTGAAAATTGATTAAAAAAGCAAACGTTAGTTATTTTTTATTCATTGATGTCGGTGAATGTGATAATGCCATCATAGATTGAGCTCGGGTAGGCAAATAGTAGGCTCGGGTAAGCAAGTTTAGAATTTTTGGGTTGATGGAGTGTTTGAAATATTTTTGTTGGATGGTTTTGATTTTGTGGCACTTGGATCTATTGTACTATTTGGCGGGGGAATCCCCCGAGGTACCTGTATTGATTTATTCGGGGAATGCCCCGAGAAGTATCATGTACTTGAAGACGGCTCATGGTCAAGGCCCGGAACATCGGGTGGAGTAAAGCTTTGCAGCGTAATGTAGAAATAGTGTAGATTAGCGTAGGTTTTATATTTTTACATTTTTACTTTGGACTGTATAATTTAACTGAACATCATATTTTTGGGAGATATTTTTGTTTGTGTTTGTTTGCTTGGTCATTGTTTGTTATGTGGTTTATACATCCTTAATGTCAAAATTAGCCGATATGCTTCCCCAAGCGACCATGGTCAAACCACGGGATCGAGGGGTGCCTAATACCTTCCCCTCGATCAACAAAATTCCTTAAACGAAATCTCTGTTCGCGGATCAGTTTAGAGTCAAAATCATTTTGAAAAAGGATATTCACGGGTGACTTGGCACACCAGATTTATGCCAAGTGGTGACTCTGAGTTTCAATATAATGAATCCTTTTCGAAACAAATTTTCATTTTTCGTCACTTTAATAATAAAACGCTTTCGAAACTTAAAACAAATCTCTTTTCGGATTTAAAAAAGGGGCGTGACAGTGTTCTTACAGAATTTAATCCCCTCACTGTTGGATTACTTCTTCCTATGATAAAATGGATATACCTGTCACTGAAGTACCAGTACCTCAAACAATAATGACTTCTTGTATTTTTGGGAACTACACCTTGTATTGTATTTCGCTAATTCGCTACATTCTGAGGCATGCTTCTGATTGGAGCCAATGCATGAGGTGAGAACTTAGAGATCAATTTACCAAACGTGAATATGATCTAGCTCAAACAGGAAATGATTCTCTTTGTAATAGTTATCCAGAATAATAGATTTAAATAGAATATCCGACAGTGGTTCACACAACAGACGGAGACGTATCTAAACCTTCATTTATTAACAAGAAGAAAGCATAAAAAGGAAAGCATGCATCACAAACACAAATAAACCCATATGTAGAAAGCATGACATAAAACTTGAGTAGGATATAGTATTCTTACAGAACCATATGATGTCAAACCATATGGATTGACATTTATTTTTTTGGAGCTTGCAGCTTCATATATTCCATAACGCTCCAGATAGTTATAGTTGAACAAAACCAGTGGTAGACCTGGATCTACATTATTCACATATGAAAAATGTGGAGCAGGCAAACCCAAAACAAGAGCTAGAACAAAAAAGTAATTCAACTAAAGCACAAGAAAAAAAGAAAAAAGTACATATAACGACAAAATGTACCTCGCATGTGTAAGACCCCGCAAATTTTCTAAGTTCTTAACGCTCTTTTAAGATTGTCAAGAGAAGCTTAGCACTCAAAAATTTGGGTAGGTGTTGAAACTTTCTTCATTCCATAAGCTTGCTAACTTTGACTAATTATTTTGTCACCTTCCCGACCTTCGGTGTTAAGTTGCGTTGTGATGGGGCAAGGTCATAGAACATTCTGGGTAAGTTTCAGAATTTTTGGAATCCGTTTAGAGCACTTTACGATTTGGAAACAGTAGCATCATGAGATTTGCCTGCGATGTATGCTCCATAGCATGGTCCTAGCATGCGATATAGCATGCTATGGATGCTCCAGTGCGGAGGACTAGAACATACGACGCATGCTCCAGAAATTTCCAGCTTTCAGCCTCGATAAGGACAAAAAGGTCTTTACCCAACCTTTTATATACCTCTTTTACACGAAATTCAGCCTCATTCAACCCAAATTATAACGTTTTCACTCAATTTTCTCTCAAGAACAACATAGGATTTTAACCCAAAGGTTCAAGAACTAAAGAATTCCTCCGTCAAGTTTCTCCAAATCAAAAAACTAAGGTATGCATGTGTTGATTCTTGTGATCCTTCCACCCAAGAAGTTCAAGAAACCCTTTTTAAGTTCAAAGATTATATTTTATAAGTTTTTATGATTTATGTGTCTTGAAAATTGAAGTTCATGTTGTTGTTGAGATTTCATTCATGTTTTGATAATAAAGACTAACTCTTTGACCCTTGTATGTGTTGATCTTATGATATTCATGATAAAACCTCTTCAAGAAGAATGTTAAATTATGTAATCATGTTATTTAGGTGTAATGAATTGTGGTATGATCAAAGTGTGCCTCCCATATGTTTGATAGAATGCTTATATGATGAAAATAGCACCATTGTAGTATGTTGTGTATCAAATCCCCAATTTTGTGCTAAGTAATGCATGTCAAGTGTTTGTTGTAATGCCATGATGAGTGAAGTATGATATGTTGCATGTACTCTCTAATCATGTGGATTCCCTTGATGAATAAGTAATCAGACAATAGCATGCCTCTATATACAATTTACATGGTGAATATTAACAAGTTCTTGTAGCGATATTTCCTTGATTATATTGTGAATGATAGACTATTGTTATGTTGTGGATGTTGGTTATATATTTAAGAAGTTATGTCCTATCAGTTTCCTTCCATCAAGTCCTGGGGGTACTTTTACCCAAAAAATATAGTTGTGTTCCTAGAGCCCAGTCAGTTTTAGAGAATCGTGCTATGATTAGTAGAATTCAGTCAGTATAGACATTAAGAAAATTTAGTCAATCTAAGTACTAAGTCAATTCAGGCTCAGTACTCAGTTTAAATTTCAGTAGTAGCCAGTATTCGGATCAGATTCCAGTAAAGCTCAGTGAGTTACAGAACTTTGTAGTATACAGATAGAAAGTAAAATTCAGAACTATTCCATCAAAAAATAGAACCAAGTGAACTTAGTCATCTCAGTCAAGTAAGAAAACTACTAACAGATTCAGTTCAGTCTAAGTACAAGTTCTAAGAATCAGTTCAGAGTCTTTCAGTTGGGAGTAAGATCTAGCACCAAGTGAGTGCAGGGATGGCAAAGCCCCATCATAGAGGCAGAGTCATTAAGAGCAATCTCTGAACTCTAGAACTACGTAGCAAGCGGAAGATGTAGGAGTCACCCGTCAGAAAAAGGCTTGTCACCCTTCAGAGAGGCATGACTATTATACAACCTTAGGCTTTACTTTCTACGAGGGTCACCAGTCAAATAGACTTGACCATAGCAGAGGTTAGTACCCATGGCACAGTATTGACACCCTTCTAGCTAGGGTTACAGGTTGGACCCTACTAGTTGAGATTTGGGGCATGTCGATTAAGTGAGAACTCCCACAATTATAGTTTCAGTATCAGTCTTCAGAGTAGAACACAGAAATTAGGACTGTCAAATACAATCATCAATCTCAGTAAGGAACTCAGATATTTCCAAAGATTCTTAGACCACACGCTAGATAGGCCTGGTCTCACATAAAGTTATTCAGTATCAATACTCACAGAGATCATACGTGAAATTGGCATGATCTCAGTCTCAGATTAAGTTGAGTATTCTCAATATCAATTCCAGAGATCACCCATTAGTTAGACCTGATCTCAAGCTTAGTCACTGTTAATCATTATTAGAAGATGTAGACTGTTAGATATAGTCGTTCGGTATCAGTTACATAGGTTAGGCCAATCATCACAATCATATTAGTTATATCAGTCATTATAGCTTACATTATTAGTATTCCATTTTATGACTGTTTGACAAAGTCAATCAGACTAGTTGGACGTAATTGGAACTGTAAAAAATAATCGTTTATCTATTTAGTAAACTTATGTTGTCAGCATTCAAACTCAGTAGCTATCCGCATGAGTTCAATTATAGTTACTTATGTATGTATTTGTGTATTCTCATGTTCATATTAGTCAACATAGTTCATGCATAAGCCCTTGTATTTAGCCTTACCTCATTTACATACTCAGTACATTCTCGTACTGACGCATTTGCACTATGGTGTTTTATTTGAAGCCATAGGTTTAGAAGCACGAGCCCTAGAGCACCCTTAGTAGTCCAGATCTAGTCAGCAGCAATAGAAGTAGTTGTGAGTCCTCTTTATTCAAGGATGATCCTTATTTTCACTATTTGTTTAGATTTAGTTTATTTCCAAAAAAAAAGTTAGTTGGGGACATATCCCATCAACTTCATAGTTCAGACAGTTAGAGACTTTTCTGACAGAAATATTAGTATTCAGTTTTCAGTTTTGAGTATTTTAGATGTTGTAAACCTTATGACATGTTTTTTCTAACTTTCTGCATTTTTTATATTATTTTATGTAGTGTATAGGTACAAGAATCAGTCATGGGTTAGCTTGTGCTCCTTCAAGGTCATGAGCACCGTGTAGCATTTTGATTCAGAAAATCGGGGCATTACAAAGTTGGTATCAGAGCCTAAAGTTCAATAGTATCCTAGGAAATCTTAAAAGCCACATCTAGTAGAGTCTTCTAGATGGGTGTGTTGTGCGCAATATTTATGTACAGGAGGCTATATGATGTTTTAGGAATCATTTCCCTTCTTTCAGTGTTGATGTCATGCTAGTGGCAGTCTAACCCTTATTCCTTTTCCATTTGCAGAACATGCCTCCTCGCAGAGATAATGCCTATAGTAATGAGAATCAACCACCTCATCCTGTAGATTCTCTGAATGAGAATGTGTCACATGCAGAGTTTGTAGAAGTTTTTTAGGCACCGGCCCAAGCTGTGACTACTAGTGTTCAGAGCAACCGTTAGGCTATAGCCCTACCTCAGGAAGATGGGGATTCAACTACAGCTAGGATAAGAAATTTCATGATAATGAACCCCGTAGAATACTTTGGGTCTGTAGTAGGTTAGGACCCACATCTTTATGTTGAAGAAGTGAAAAAGATCACATAGATTATGCATGTGTCTGAGGAGGAGTATGTAGAGTTAGCATTCTATAGGCTAAAAGACATTGCTCATGACTGGGTAGTGATATGGAAGAAGAGTAGAGGGGAGGATACAGCTCTCAAGGCTTGGCAGATATTTCAGGATGCCTTTCTAGATAAGTTTTTCCCTCTAGTTATGAGAGAAGCTAAGGTAGAAGAGTTTATGGACCTGAGACAAGGCTTCATGATAGTGAAGGAGTATTTTCTTAAGTTCAATCAGTTAGCTAAGTGTGCTCCAAACATGATAGCTGACCCTAGAGAGAATATGAGTAAGTTTGTGACTGGTGTGTCTGGGTTGGTGTCGAAGGAGTGTACTATGCTCAATAGAGACATGGATCTTGCTAGGTTAATGATTCATGCCCAGCAGATAGAGGAAGATAAATCTAAGGATATGGAGAGATCTAATAAGAGATTCAGAATAGGTAGTTACAGTTTTTCTGAGGCTGGGTCACAGGGTGGTAATCGTTCTCACCATCGTCGGAAGACTTCAGTCCCAACTCCATCTTCAGCTAGTGTGCCCACACTAAATCTCAAAGATATGAGTCATGATGGCTCTCCAGACTCCAAAGCCCATATTAGTGTTATAAGTGAGTGTACTTATCTGCTTTGTGGAGAAAGTGGCAAGAACCATCTAGTTGCGTGCAAAGCTGATAATCAGGTATGTTTTGGATGTGGTAAGCCAGGTGACAAAGTGCAGGAGTGTAGAGTGTTTGCTAAGAAAGGTAGAGATCCATGCCAGAAGGGCATCACTCTTAGTACCACTAGTGGTCAGCGTCAGAACCGACTCTATTCTCTTCGGACTCGCCATGATCCAGAAGGTTTCCCTAACATAGATTTGGGTATGTTATGAGTATTTTATCTCTATGATATGCTTTGTTAGATCCCTTGCATCATGCATTAGTTTCATACTCCCGAGGTTCGGTTATGATCTTTTTCGTAGATGCCCTGTACATCGCCCCAGTATATCAGCAAAGTAAGTATTCTTAGGGGTACATAGTGTAGTAAGGGGGAGATACTCCATGACTCCCTAAAGTTATTGATTCCTTAAATCCATCTAGTTTTATGCTCATATTCTAATTACAAGCTTTGCATCAGTCAGCATTTCATAATCAGTCGGGCTTTCAAGAATCAGTACAATCATATGCTAATGCATTAGATATGCATGTTCAATAGAAAAGTTCAACTTATCAGTGTATACAATTATGCGTTAATGAAAATAACTCAGTTAAGTATCCAAGTATCAGATATGAATGTTCATTATGAGAAATCAGCCTATCAATAGTTTTTGTGAGTATTCTATGCATCAGCTATGCATATTTAGTAAAAGATTCAGTATGTCAGTAGTTCCCATCGTGTACATATGTTTCAGATGTTGTTGTCCATTAAGAAAGTTCAGTCTATCATAAATCTTAGCTTAGTCAACCACATTCGAGGAAGAATATTCCTAAAGGGTAGATAATGTAAGACCCCATAAATTTTCCAATTTGTTAATGCCTTTTTAAGCATGCTAAGAGAAGCTTAGCACTAAAAAATTTGGCTAAGTGTTGAAACTTTTTTCATTCCATTATCTTGCTAACTTTGAAGAATAATTTTGTGACCTTCCCCACCTTTGTTTTTAAATTGAATTGGGATGAAGCAAGGTCATAGTACATTTCGGGTAAGTTACAGAATATTTTGAATTCGTTTAGAGAATTTTTAGATTTCAAAACAGTAGCATCATGAGATTAGCATGCGACACATGCTCCATAGCATGGTCATAGCATGTGATATAGCATGCGATACATGCTCTAGTGCGGAGGACTATAGCATGCGACGCATGCTCCATAGCATGCTCCAGAAATTTGCAGCTTTTAGCCCTAAAATTTTAAAGAGAAAAGGGTCTTTTCCCAATCCTTTATATACCTCTTTAACATGAAATTCAACCTCATTTAACCATAATTATAAATTTTTCTCTCAACTTGCTCTCAAGAACAACCTAGGGTTTCAACAAAAGGTTCAAGAACTAAAAATTTCCTTCGTCAAGTCTCTCCAAATCAAGAAACTAAAGTATGCAAGTGTTGATTCTAGGGTTCCTTCCACCCAAGAAGTTCAAGAATATCTTTTTAAATTCAAATATTATATTTTATTAGTTTTTACGATTTATGTGGCTTGAAAATTGAAGTTCATGTCGTTGTTGAGATTTAATTCATGTTTTGATAATAAAGAATCATGCTTTGACCTTAAATTTTGTTTATCTTATGATATTCATGACAAAATTTCTTCAAGAAGCATGTTAAATTATGTTATCAAGTTAATTAGGTGTAATGAATTGTTGTATGATCAAGGTGTACCTCCCATAGGTTTGATAGAATGCTTATATGACGAAAATAGTACCATTGTAGCATGTTGATTATAAAATCCCCAATTTTGTGATAACTAATGCATGTCAAGTGTTTGTTGTAATGCCAAGATGAGTGAAGTATGATATGTTGCATGTACTCCCTAATTATGTGGATTCCCTTGTTGAATAAGTCATGAGACAACAGCATGCTTGTATATACAATTTATATGTTGAATATTCCCTAGTGTTTGAAGTGGTATTTGCTTGATCATATTGCGAATGATAGAATATTGTTATGTTGTGGATGTTGGTTATATATTCAAGAAGTCTTGTCCTGTCAGTTTTCTTTCATCGAGTCCTGGGGTACTTATACTCGAAAAATATGACTATGTGTATAGAGCCGAGTCAGTTTAAGATAATCTGAGTCATTTTATGATTATTAGAATTCAGTCTTTACAGACATTAAGAAAATTCAGTGACTCTCAGTATTCAGTCTATTTGCGCTCAGTACTCATTTTTGATTTCAGTAGTATTCAGTATTCAGATCAAATTCCAGTAAAGCTCAGTGAGTTATACAACTCTGTAGTATTCAGACAAAAAGAAGAATTCAGAAGTATTCCGTTAGATAATGGAACCAAGTGAACTTAGTCAGCTGAATCAAGTAAGAAAACCAGTAATAAATTTAGTTCAGCCTAAGTACAAGTTGTAAGAATCAGTTCAGAGTCTTTCAGTTTGGACTAGGAGCTAGCATCACTGAATGCAGGGATGGCGGCTCCCCGTTAGAGAGTTAGAGTCATTATGAGAAATCCTTGAACTCCAAAACTACGTAGCCAGTCCAGGATGTAGGAGCCACCCGTCAAAAAAAGGCTTGTCACCCATCAGACAGGCTTGGCTATTATACTGCTTTAGGCTTGACTTCTTACGAGGGTCACCAGTCAGAAAGGCTTGACCATAGAAAAGGTCTTTACCCATGGCACGGTATTGACAACCTTCCAGCTGGGGTTACAGGTTGGACCCCTATAGTTCAGATTCGGGGCATGTCGATTATATGAGAACTCCCACAATTATAGTTTTAGTATCAGTTTTTCGGAGTAGAACTCAAAAATCAAGACTGTCAGATGCAATCATCAATCTTAGTAAGGAACTCAGATAGTTCCAAAGATTCTTAGACCACCCACTAGATAGGCTTAGTCTCATATAAAGTTATTCAGTATCATTACTCCCATCAAATAGGCTTGATCTCAGTCTCAGATTCAGTTGAGTATTCCCAATATCAATTTCAGAGATCACGTGTTAGTTAGATATGATCTCAAGCTTAGTCACTCTTCATAATTATTAGAAGATTTAGACTGTTAGATACAGTCGCTCGGTATCAGTTACATTGGTTAGGCCAATCATGACAGTGATATGAATTATATCAGTCTTCATAGCTTACATTATTAGTATTCAACTTTAGGACTGTTAGACACATTCAATCAGACCAATTATTCATAATTCGAACTGTCAGAAATAGTCGTTTATCTATTCAGTACGCAGTATTAGTAAACTCATGTTGTCAGCATTCAGACTCAGTAGCTAGTATCACCAAGAGTTCAGTTATAGTTACTTATGTATTTATCTATGTATTCTCATGTTCATATTAATCAGCATAGTTAATGCATAAGCCCTTGCATTTATCCTTACCCTATTTGGATACACATTACATTCTCGTACTACCTTATTTGCGCTATGTTGTTTTATTTGATGTCATAGGTTTAGAATAACGAGCCCCAGAGCACCCTTAGCAGTCCTTATCTAGTCAGCAGTAGTAGATGTAGCAGTGAGTCCTCTTTATTCAAGGGTGACCCTTATTTTCACTATTTCATTAGATTCATTTTATTTCTAGTAGACGGAGTTAGTTGAGGAAATGTCCCATTAACTTTATAGTTCAGACAGTAAGAGGCTTTTCTGATAGATGTATTAGCATTAAGTTTACAGTTTTTAGTATTTTAGACATTTTGAACCTTGTGGCATGTTTTCACCAGCTTTCTGCATTTATTATATTATTTTATCAGTGTACAGGTACAGATATCAGTCATGGGTTAGCTTGTGGTCCTTCGTGGTCATGAGCACTATGTAGCATTCTGGTTCAGAAAATTGGGGCGTCACAGCATGACACAACCAAAAGTACCTCTAGGACTACTTAGAAAACCATATATATGCCTTTACTTTCAACTGTCTTAAAATTTTTGTTTACCGGAAGAAAGACATTAGCGCCTAAATAACTAACCGAATAGCTTATGTATTCACTCCTTCATGGTATAGTTCTTGCAACCAAATATGACACGACCAAGTTGTTTTTCCATCAAAAATCTAAATCCTTCAGTGTTCTTTCCCTGGTTGGTTGAAGTCTAGTAAAACCATTTGAATAAACAAAAAACAAAATCAATAATGTCACATCCTTTTTTTTTATCAAAATGTTTTATTAAGTTCAAAAAGAAATTTAGATTATAAATTGGAGTCGCCACTTGATATTGTGCTTCGGTGTGACAACTCACCCAGATAATCCTTTTAAAAATAATTGACTCTAAACAGATCAACAAGCAAAAATTTCAGACAAGAAATTCTACAGACCGAGGTAAAGGTGCGAGGAATCCTTCGATACCGTGATTTTAGCACGGTTTCTCCATCGATTCATATCGGTTAAATTGACACAACAAATAAATTGATTTTACAAACATGAATAAAATACCTAGCAACGCAGCAGAAATAAAAGATAGGGTCCTGTCAAATTATACAATCTGATTAACAAGAAAGTGAGAAAATAAACCTATGCTACCTAAACTAACCTAAACTATGCTTTACCTGACCATGTATGGAACAACCTCTCAATACATAGTACTTCAGGGTATTTACCGATAAAATAAATTCATTTGAAACCAAAGTGATGAAGAAAAGAGTGAGTAACTCACAAATGATTCAATCTCACAAACAATTACCAAAGCTAGGATTTGTCTACAAAAAATTCAATTGACCCTAATATTTTCACAACTTGTTGTTCAATGAATGAGACAAATAGGATAGGTCTAGGTGTGTCAAAATTAACACAAATTGAGTTCAGACTCCCAATTCATCCAAAACTGTCATGACCCGCATTGGGGCCCTGGCCATGCCGAGCATTTCGAACCATGAAGGCCCGAAACACCCCTATCTATCCGGTAATCATGCACATAATTCATATGATAAAAAGAAATGCGGAAGATATACAATATTATGGAAACATGGTCACAATTCTAATGAAATCAATAATGGGAAATAATGTCCCACAACATCTATCGATATCTGAAAACAGTCTGCGAAATCTCTACTACATGACAAAAACAAACAACTGTCTGAAAACTGGGACAAGGCCCCCAGTAGACCCAAAACTATTGAATGAAAAATAAACTACCAGACATCAGTCCTTCCGAAATATAGAAGGCTCACCACTTAATTAATTTTTGAAGAATCTACTGATTGTTTGGACCCCTAGACTGTGCCTCCGAACCTGTGCGGGAAGGAGGTCAAAACAAAGTACTGGTACGCAGAGTAATCTAAAATAAAGTAGATATTTTTATATAAACTAAATGAGAGCTGTTATAAAACACATTATTGCAAAATGATTTTGAAAATACGTAGGCATAGTATACTGATTTTTTAACAACAATGTAACACATCTAAGCTAGGTGGTACACCCTACAATTTCACATTTTCACCAACTGTCAAATCTTGATTGCCGCCGAGATTAGAGTATAAGTGAGGGAAAGACACAGAAGATAACATAATAGGGTGTCTCGACCCAATCAAGTATGGTAGTGCACAAAATCACAAAGCAGGGCTCCTAACCATAGTCCCAATTTGGGATAACATAATGTCAGCTACACAAGATCACACAGCAGGGTGAAAACTTTTCCAGTCGGCAAACACGATTTCCATCATAGAGTCATTTGACTCGTTCTTTCTTCGGGTAACCACCTATCTCACAAAATCAATGTCTGAAACTTATTTTAATCAATCACATGTCATACTATGTAGGATATCGTCATACCCGACTTGCAAGTCATCAATATCACATCAACTTTCCAACTTCTCAAACCACTTACCACATGCACATATGTATGACTTTCAGACCATTAAAACACATACACCATGCTTCTCAACATACATTTATTCAAGAAGTTTAATCATTTATGAGTAATGTCATATCAATTGCTAAACTCATGCTCTCAATGGTTTAACACTAATATAATATGGGGTATAAAAATAATCATGGGGAATTTAGAAAATTCACAACTCATATACATCGCACCCTATTAAAATTTCAGGTCACATGTTCACAATTCAACCAGTTAAATATTTTCAAACAACAAACCTCATGATATCTCAATAATTCTTTCAAAATAATTTCTCAAAACATGTTATTTGTATCAATTAAAAACCCCTATTTGTAAAAACATATATATACTTGTATAAATTTAAAGTCTTGTGTAAATTCCTTTTTGAAAACCTGCCCATGAAATTTAGGACAACCCCACGTACCTCTATTTCGGAGAATAATGAATGATTCTTGAAGCGTACGGATTGGGGATTCCAAATCTCTAATTATATTCAAAAATTCATGGTTGAATATTGAATTATTTGGGATTCTTGTTTGAAATGCTAAAGAGTGTTCTTGATGAATTTTTGTGAAAGTGTATGTATTTAAGTGTACTTGGGATTAAATCCCGTGTTTGGATATGTTTGGGGACACGGGAAATGTCTAGTTTCACCTTAGAATTTAAAATTCGGGACTTGAATGCCGTATAAGGCTTCACCACGACGCGTAGGAAATCGCGATGAGCTACTGGGATTGACAATTGTCAATTTAAGGATCATCCCGATGCGGTGGCCAGTCAAACGGGAACGCAGATAATAAAAATGCTCTAACTTCTTCACCGAGAGTCCGTTTTAGGCTAATTTGGTATCGATGGAAAGCTAATTCGAAGATCTTTCATTTGATATATAGTAGGCCACCCTCTTCTTCATATATAATAAGATATGATCGATTGAAGTTGACCCAAGTTTCAACGTTCACTAAAACTTGAATGATAGGAAAGTTTTCAACCCGTCTTTGATTTGAGTGTCTTCTATGATCTCAATTCATACTCAACTAGATTCACACACTACATAATTGACTACACACAATTTGCATAGGATTCAGAAATTTTGCAACCTCTATGTTAAAGAATAACGGTTTACATTCTAGCCCGAAATGCATGGTATTAAATTATCTCCCCCTTGGGATCATTCGTCCCAGAATGATGGGTAGGGACTTGTTGAAGTACTAAAAGTGTAGAATAAAGAGCGTACTCTCAGATTAAACATTTTTCCTCGACAAAATATGGATTGCTAGCAAACAAGCTTCATGAAAACCCCTAGCAAAACTTGTAATTACGAAACATGAAATAATGAGACTTTACATAGGGATGATCTTGCATATGAGCTCTATGCATAATAATCTCCCAAATATAAGGCTGAGATTTATTTGGTGATCATTTTCTGAATTTATATTGGTACTAATAATGAAAGAAGATTTTTCACGGAAGGTAGGGATAGAATCATACTCCATCTCTCATGATACAATGAAATAGATATTGCACATAGAAACACTACTCATCCATGTCCAAACAACAAACAACACACTTCATCACTTCCAACTTACAATTCCTCCATCACACATCTAACCACAAGAGTTTGAGCCTCAGTACAAAGCGCTTTTTATGTTGAAGCGTAACTCGGAGTAACAAGGTGGTAACTTAAACCACAGGACCCTGTACTATACATCCCTTTAAGAAATTCTTCACCTCATCAGTATCATCAAACACTTATGGGTTTTTAATTAAGAGGGTACTAGCCACATAGCACACAGATTTTCATTTTCAATAGTCACAACGTTCAAGTTTAATCAACAACACCAACTTCATCGATCTGCACACCAAGAGAAACAGTTTCAATCACTCTACAAATATTTTCACCATATTCCTCCTTCTTAGCTAATTCATACAACAAAAGTTCACCTCCTTCTTTTTCCTTTTCACCTATAACCTAAGCTTGAGAATCACATCAAATTTTTAACCTTCAAGAACATCTTCTCCTCTACCTAACATATCACCACGTTTCTACGGCCCCCATTATACTATCATACGGAGGGTCATTAAGAGTCTCGAGCATAATTGTCAAGAATGGAAATAACACCATTAAGCCATAACTTCTACTCATTGCACTACTCAAGAAAGGACATGAAATGAAGATATGATAGAATAACAACAAGGTGGTCCATATAACAAGTTTCTGGATCATAAGTAAAGAGTCATTCGAAAAAGACAATACAACATGAATTCTCAGACAGAGCACAAGGAGAAATATTGGTGCTTATATCAAGACAAAATGGGGGAAAGATATGGGATTCCCTTCCTGGACTTGGAAAAATGAGTAAGATAAACAAGGCACCCGACGCATCGAGATCGCGTCGAGACACTATTTTGGCCAATACGATTACCGATGCGGCACACTGCTATCGCATTGATCCACTAGTTTTCTTACATAAACGTATCTCAAACGTGGTCCTAAAAATCTAAAACTTTACCCGAATCACCCCTTTATACCTCTGAACGTGAATCAACTCAAAAACTTATGCCTCAGGGTCGAGAAGATCAATTTAAAATCATGGAAGTTAAGAGCTCATAAATATGACTAAATCTTTTAATAATTACAAAATTTTTTAGGTTACAAGCTCTCCATACGTGCCACTAAGAGTGGTATTGAGTTGAGAATGCTACGGACTTTTACATCTCAACTAAGACAAGGATTTCAGCTGGAAGCGATTGCTCCTCATTTAAGGAAGTGAGATTTTTGCCAAAAGTTTGCATAAACTTTAACACTTTGGCTAAACCCAACATAGAATGAATCAGTGACATACATAATCATATTTCCGTAAGACCATGCATGATGAGAGACATAGATTTTCATGGATCATGAACAACATAACATATGGCCTGAATACATGAAAGACTGGATTACTGAGAGACATAATTGCTTCTAGTTTGGAGGTTATATCATAGACATAAGTCCATGGGAAACTCGAATCATAGGCACAGGCATAAATTGAACAGATGACGTAAGACATTAGCGGAATAATCTCTGAAATGGAAGTAGGAGGAGTATGCTTGAGTAAGAATAGACTTACAATGATTTATCCCTCACAACTTGTCGAATTGAGAAAAATTTGGGAACTAACTTAATTCCCCATCTCCCCCTTATATCAAAGTCACACTTCTAGACTTGCAGACATAATTTCACATCAAAATCTGTAGCCACAACCTCAACGCAAAAGAGAAATCACTATCAACTTCAACTCTACACTCTCCCTGATGAACTATACTTGGAAGGGCCTTCCGAAAAAGAAATGCTACTCTTAGTATTCTCTAGTGTCAATAGCCAGCACTCTACAACTCTAACTCTCGTGAGTGCACACACCCACACTCCTTATCACAAAAGGGGTATCAGTATATACATGAACTCAAACTTCTCTCATTAATCCCTAATACAAATGCACTATTTTATTTTCTAGGACATTTTCTTCTAACTTTTAGAGTCATTAACTTATGACTAATATTTCCATGTGCATAGACACCCACACTTCTAAACACTTAACACTCTATCTTCAATTTCCTTAGGATACTATCATTACACCTTAAATCACATAATCAACAACATAATGAAATCTGTAAAACTATACTGAAGGCACACATTTCCTACCTATATTTTCCTGAATTCAACTATAATGAACACCATACAACAACAACAACAACAACAACCCCTGAGTGTTCCTTAGACGCCCCCCTCCCCCCATACTACAAATTTCAAAGAAAATACAAACTAGGTATAGCATACACTTATACGCATACAACTTTATTAACAACCTGCCACCTGGGGTTCAACTTATTCCAATATACCTATGTTCTTAACCACTTAATGATTTAACCACAATTCATTATTTTAACACTAGTCCTCATGTACATATATCCCTCACGATTACCTCTTAAACTTTTCATAAATCTTCAACCTGGGATCTTTAAAGTCTTGCATAAATTCCTTTTTGAAAACATGCCCATGAAATTTAGGACAACCCCACGTACCTCTATTTCGGAGAATAATGAATGATTCTTGACGCTTACGGATTGGGGATTCCAAATCCCCAATTATCTTCAAAAACTGATGGTTGAATCTTGAATTATTTGGGATTCTTATTTGAAACCCTAGAGAGCGTTCTTGATGAATTTTGGTGAAAGTGTATGAATTTAGGTTTATATGGGATTAAATCCCGTGTTTGGATGAGTTTAGGGCCATGGGAAATATCTAGTCTCACCTTAGAATTTGAAATTCGGGACTGGAACGCCGTAAAAGGCTTCACCGCGATGCGCTGGAAATTGTGATGAGCTACTAGAATTGACAATTGTCAATTTAAGGCTCATCGCGATGCGGTGGGCAGTCAAACGGGAATGCTGACACTAAAAATGGTCTAACTTCTTGACCGAGTGTCTGTTTTAGGTGAATTTGATATTGATGGAAAGACAATTCGAAGATCTTTCATTTGATATATAGTAGGACACCTAGTTCATCATATCTAATAAGTTATAATTGATTGAAGTTGACCAAAGTTTCAACGTTCACTAAAACTTGAACGATAGGAAAGTTTTCAACCCATCTTTGAGTTAAGGGACTTCTATGATCTCAATTCATGCTCAACTAGATTCACACACTACATCATTGATTACACACTAAATTTGCATAGGATTCACGAATTTTGCAACACCTATTTGAAGGAATAACGGTTTACGTTCTATCCCAAAATGCGAGGTGTTACAAAAACGTAATGGGTTGGGTTCAAGAAAATTTGTTATTGGGTAAATCTCATCCATTAAGCCGCAACCCATTTTCAAATTGAGTTCAAATGAGCCCAATCAATCTCTACTTCAATCCATTTAATAGAAAAATTATTTTATTAATGAAAGTAGAGAAAAAAGTGAAAATGTGTCCTCCCAGACTCAAAATCACCACCTTACCCTATCCCCACCACAAGCCAACTTACCCCACCCTCTCCCCGCGTCCCTTAAAAAAGTATTTTATTTCTTAAAAGTATCTTTATAAATTTTCATCTTGTCCCTACCCACCTTATCCCCATTCACCCATCCTACCCCGAAGCCCCAACCTAAAAAATTTAAAATTTTTTATTTTTCAAAGTAAATAATTTTTTTTTTAACAAAAAATTTAATCTTACCCCAACCCCCATCTCTCTGTACTCCCTACACCCTCGTCATCAACATAAAAGAAGCATCACCACATACTTATACTCTAAACTCTCCGGAAGGCCTTGATTTTCTGTAAACGCTACACTTAACTGTTGCTATACTCTATAGCTAGCAATCTACAACTCTCATTCTCATTAGTGCTTCCATCCACACTCTTTATCACAAAAGATGGGGGTATCAATATAAGCATGAACATAACTCCCCTCAATTATGATATAAAGACACTAAACTCTTTCTCAGACTCCCCCTCCAGGGACACTAATTGCAACTTCCTCTAACTCTCAAAGTTATCAACTTACAACTAACATTTTCATAGACATAGACACCCACGCCTCTACACACTTAACACTCCATCTTCAATTCCTTAGAATACTATCATTACACCTCTAATCACATAACTTACAACTTAACAAAACTTATAAAACTATACCAAAAGTTGACATTGCCTACCTATATTTCCTCAAGTTAAACTCTAAAGAACATCATACACCAACTTTCCAGACTTCTCCATACTACAGGATTCAAGAATTAAATCTAGGTACACAAAACAAATATACACAAAAAAAAACATCATTTAACAACCTGCTACCTACGTGGGGTTCAACTTATTTCTATATATTCACGTTCATATTCACTTAATGATTCAACCACAATTCATCATTTTTAACACTAGTTCTCATGTTCACATATGCCTTCTGATTACCACCTAAACTTTTCCTTAATTATCAACCTAGGCCATTTTACACATCACATTAAGCCTGCTAATTAATTCCAATAAACATGCATTTTTAATCTTAAACTACTACTCCTACCCCCACACTTTACATCTCAAGTTCAAGCCTATAGTCTAGCGTCAATCATAAACCACCAACGAAGCATGCCACATACTATACTAATCCATCAAATAGAGTAATTAACCCAGAATATTCATTTCTCCTAGCTACTACCTATAATCACATCTCCTCTATGGCATTTCTACTACACCTTAAATTCCACTACCTACATTCTCACATAGTACTAGTTTACTACTACTTAAGGAAAAGGACCATCAAAGTGGGTAAAGTCACATGATAGGATTATTTGATCTTAATCTTACAATATAATCCATTTCAATCTCATCAATATATTCTAATTCCTCATATCATACCACTTACCTAATCATACATCAAAATGATTTTTAAAATTCAATGAACATTGATGAGCTTCTACCAACAACTTATTAACTAATCTACGCCTTTCCTCTTACCACTTACAAATGAATTCTACAACCACCATAACTATCCATTTTGAGCTCTTTCTCTATTTTAGGCAATTAATAATTATATCCCGTCATTTCCTTCATAGACTACCATATAATCTACAATTATTGTCGCAACATTAGTCTATCACTATAAAATGGCAAACTGTCCCTAAATCAACAGTTATGCAACTAAAACTCTTTATTTGCACAAAAGTCACCCTCACTTTGACTTCTAACCTTGTGACTTCATATCACAAACTGCTTGGCCCATCTCACTATCAATAGGTCATGACACTATATAATATATACTAATACTAGGGTGGAAATACAGTTCCAATATTCTATTGCATAACATTACCCTTATACATGACATCTGCAATAAGAATTTTAAAAGAGGATAGTATAAACTTTGTGCTTCAGGCTGAAAAGCATGATTTCATTAGAATAAAGGCATACACTCAAATCAGCACACCTTGAAGAACTAATGGACTCCTCTTAAGTCCTTGTGCTATCTCATAACTTTATGGATAACTCAATTAGAGAGATCCCCATCATTGGGGTAGATAGAGTCATAGACTTGCATCACCTTGACAGTCAGAAATGGCCTATGAAAATTAGAACGAGGAAGTAATTTGAATAACTTTCATATGGACGACTTTATAGTATGATCTAGAGCATGAAAGAATAAGAAACAACTCCTAAATGTCCGGTAGCCTCTTAATTATATGTGTGATTCACAACACACACATCAGCAAGACTCTACTAGACAATATTTGGTACACCCTGCGATGATGACCATAGCTCTAATACCAAGTTAGTCCCGACTCAAGCCGGAGTCTTTGCTGTAACAAGCATCCCAAACCCTGAAAGCCCATCACTCTTCTAAATCTGGTAATCATGCACAATATTCATAAAGATATAAAATAGACCAAGAACACAAGAAAACAAACACCAAAAGAGTCCACTAGTTCAAGGAACTAGGGACCTCTTTTGGTGACCTGTCTCGGATTCAAGAATAGAATAAGAAGACCATGTAATGAGGTGTTTAACACCTATTTTCCAGTAGCAAACCAAACTATATAATGAAAATAAAAATGAACAACAATAATAACCAAACGTCTTGAACAACAACAACACAAACTACAAGATTAGGACAAGAAACAAAGATAGATAATTAGATAAGGGTTGATGTAGTCTTAACGACCTAACAACCCAAGAGCATATTCCACTCTTCGACCTTCAACACTTCTTACAAAAAACACCTAACTCTTATAATGACACAAGAGGGGCATCCACCTCTCAAAGTATTAAAGTCTCAAGCTTTGTAACACATAAAAGAATCCACCCTTATACTATGCCCTAATTTCAGTTTTCAGAGCTCGCTCTCACATAAGATATTAAAACCTACCATGTTATATTTATATTTCAATGAAAAATAATAGATAAATGACAAAACGGACCTTCCATCAAAAAGGCCTCAAGGCCTCCCCATGAAGTGAATTCAAAAACTAATTTAGGCCTCATCCACACTTGGGCTTGTGCATTCTTTAGTTGGTCGTCAAGTTGCTCAAAAACTATCTAAGGTCATGATCATTCCCGTATCATCCTCTCTATTTTTAGAGGAATTTGTTCACAAATTCATGACCTCATCCCTTTAGAGAGGTATTTTACACGGCCCCTCACACGGCTACATATCTTCTAGTTTCTCCTCAACTTGAATCCCAACGTCTTTGTTCTCTCCATCTTGAGGCTTTCCATCAACATTAGTTGATTCAATAACCACTTTCTCTCATAGGTAGTATAACTTTCCTTCTTGTAGGATCACGTTCCTCTGATTTGGAAACTCACTAGCCTTGTGCCCCCTCCCTTGACACTTGAAGCATTAAAACCCATTGGGATTGGAATTAGAATTCAATTTACCTTCATACCTTTGAGGATGTTTTTGGACTGCCTTGGGGATTTTAGGTTGGGCAGCCACGAAAGAGTTCTCTTTGAGCTTCGTCTGCACATCTAAAGCTTCTTGGAACATGCCCTCTATGGTGTTGAATTTGTGAAGCATCATGCATGTGGAGATGTCCTTGTTTAACCCAAACTTGAACCGGATGATGTCGTTGCTCACTTTCTCTCCTCTATGATCATGTTTCAAGATGAGTTGTTGAAATTCATCACAGTAGGCTGCCACATTTTTGTTTCCTTTCTTCAAGTTGTATAATTTTTCAAGGAGTTCATGTTGATAGCTTTCGGGAAGGTACCTTTAAGTCATAATATACCTTAATAGAAATGAAGGAGGGGGTTTCCCCTTAATCAATACATTGCCAAACTATTTGACATATTCCTACCATGTGGTAGCATATCCCTCAAAATGAGCAATGGCATAGCAACTCTTTTTCTCCTCCGTGAGATCATTCACTTTAAAGACTCTCTTGCATGATGAATCGCATCCAAGAAATTCTTCGGGATCACTTTCTCCCTTAAAGATCAAAAGCCCCATTTTTATGGTGTTGAGGCCAACATCCCTTTTCCGAAGACCTTGGCCACCCTTACCTTCAAGCCATCGGTTATCACTAGGTTCTACCTTTGTACCTCTCATCCCATCTTCCATCAAATAAGGAACATCATGCATTCCATACCCTCTTCTTTGGTTCTCCCTCACAAATCCTTCTTCTTGCATTGGCGGGTTTTGGATATTTGGAATTTAGTATGGGGGATTGGAAGCGAGGAACTAAGTGATGTGTAGACTGGCTAGGTACTTCAAGGCCTCGGCCTTATGAATAATAGTGTGCTTGAGGTATGGAATTTGGTCGGTACGTTCTTTGGTATTTGTCTTCGGGTGTAATGGTTGGGTATGTGTTTTAGGGAGTTGAGGGATGATAACTCCATTGACTTTCTACCCTTTCCGTTCGGCCACTAATAGAGGCCACTTGAACTCCCAACTTCACAACCGTAGCATTAACTCTAGCCATGTCCCGAGATAAGGACTCAAGACTATCTACAAGGGCATTCATAACATTATGATCGACGATTTGCATATTGGAAGTTTCAGGTTCCATGTGTGGTGGTTCCATTTGCAAATGTACCTTATAAGTGTTCAACCTTGATGGAGTCCCGTACTTGAGAGGTGAAAATGACTCAAGAAAACAATAACAAAAAAACACACGAAGGATAATAAACACAAAGAATGGTTAGAAAACTACCTTACAAACTAGTAGGATATTACTAGGTTGTCGATTTGTGTTGAGTCAACAAATGAAACTATGAAATAATAATAGGAAACTAAGAAAAATATAAAATTTGAGTTTATTAATGACGTGAACAGTAGAAAATGGGTGATGTGGCAGCCTGCAATTGGTCTTGGTACCACAAAATTTAATCACAAATTAGGAAATTTTAATATTCACACAATTTGGAAAGGATAACAATTTGTTTTGGAGGGAAAACATAAGTCTTGAATCTCTACAAGTCCACTCTCAAAAGGTTGACTTTTGTCTTGTACTAGACCTACAAAACAAGGTTCTTGAAACAAGGAAAAGTAGATTGTCCCACAAAAGAAGGTTCTTGAAACAAGGAAAAGAAGCTTGTCCCACAAAAGAAAGTTCTTGAAACAAGGAAAATAGCTTAAAAGTAGAAGTCAAGTCTAGGGAGTGTTGGGTTCAATTATTCTCAAAACAGGCTTTACAACTTTCACCTTAACTTTTTGAATAAATATTGCACCCTTTTTTTTTTCTTAAGTTGTAATAAAATATGAAGAACTAGATTAACAACACAAAAACCTTTAAGAACAGAGCACAATACCAATCGGCCTCCAATCTTCATCAACAAGACCCAACACACAACCAACTCAAGTTCACAACAACAATGTCAATATTATAAGCTCAACTTTTAGATGTAGACACTTGTAGTGTTGGTGAGAAAGAAACCAACACTTGGAAGACTCTAGAAAAGAAAAATAATACAAGATCTAGTAATGAAAACAAGAAAATCTTTGCCCATACAACAACACAATACAATTTTTGTCCAAGAACACAAAGATAGATTGATTTGACTTTTTCTAGAATTTTTCAATTTTCATTTTTCTTTTTTTGTAGTTTTCAAGTCTCAAAGCCAGGATTGATCTTGTTAGAATGAAATCAAAGATGGATCTGATACTAAATGATACAAACCAGCCCAAGAACCCAAAAAAACACACACCAAAATAGTCCACTAGTTAAAGGAACTATGGACCTCTTTTGGTGACCTCTCTCGGATTCAAGAACACAATAAGAAGACCATGTTATGAGGTGTTTAACACCTATTTTCCTGAAGCAAACCAAACTATATTATTACGATAAAAATGAAGAACAACAGTGTTACTACAATAAAAGCCAAACGGCTTTAACAACAACAACACAAACTACAAGATTAGGACAAGAAACAAATATACATAGTTAGACAAGTGTTGATGTAGTCTTAACAACCAAGAGCATATTCCACTCTCGGACATTGAACAGTTCATACAAAAAACACCTAACTATTACATTGACACAAAAGGGACATCCACCTCTCAAAGAACCAAAGTCTCAAGCTTTACAACACATAAGAGAATCTACCCTTATGCTATGCCCTAATTTTAGTTTTGACAGCTCTCTCTCATAAGAATAGTGTTCTTCAATATCAAGCATAAACTGAGACAATAAAATCAACCACGTTATATTTATATTACAATACAAAATTATAGATAAATGACAAAAGGGACCTTCCATCAAAAAGGCCTCAAGGCCGCCCCATGGAGTGCATTCAAAAACTGATTTGGGCCTTATCCACACTTGGGCTTGTGCACTCTTTAGTTGATCTTCAAGTTGCTCAAAAAATATCTAAGGTCATGAACATTCCCGTATCAGATATAGAATAAGAAAATTTGCAGAAAATAATACATGACGGTACCATGGCCAATCTCATAAACTTGAACAATTTAAAAAGGGAATTCTGAATATTCGAAACAAGTGACAACTACCTGCAAAATTTCTAAAAATACAATAACCATCATACATCTGAGAAAAAAACTGGGACAAGGCCCCAGTAGACCATAAGAAAGAAATAATAAAATCTAAAAATCAGTCCTTCCGAAATAGAGAAGGCTCACAAACTGTAACATCTGACAAGTCAATCTACTGCTTAATGGGATCCCAAAACTGTGTCTTAGAATCCTGAAATATAGAAGGGTAAGTACTAATGTACTGGTATATGAAAAAGCTCAAAATAACGTGTTTTTATGCAAAATAGATGAGATCATATTGTAATATTAGTCAACATTACGCAAATAAAAATACATGGGCATATTCAATAATTTCAAAGCAATTTTTGAATACCTTGACTCAATCTTTGTTATTTTTCTGAGCAAGTCTATACACACAACAAATTTAAACTTTTATGGGCTACCAATCCAACTAGCCTTCGAGCCTCCAATCCAACTAGCCACCAGGATTTGGAGTTAGTGATATCCCCCATTTGAGAACACCGCAGAAATTCCCCTATGTGAGATGTCCTAATTATTTTGGTTTCCTCCTATGTTGGATAAAATATCATAAGACTCACATTGGCAACTACGATTTCCAGCGATGAGACCTTACACTCAAATGCCTTCTTTGGGTAACCTATTATCTCTCTTAAGCACAATATTTAGTTTTTTAAAACAAACATGCTTCATACTTTCAAAATGTTCAATACTCACTTGTTAAGGGAAAATAATCACCGGGTATTGTTATACCCTGACTTGAGAGTCAATATCATACCCATTCCATATCCAATCACACACAAAGCATACACAGGGCCACCAAACGTTCATAACATCACAATAAAATCAACACTTCAAAATCACAAGAATATTTAGGCATTCCTACCCTTCTTTGGAAGATTCAAAACATGTAGTGGTCATGTCAATTTGTTTAGTCACATCCAATTCTTTCTCTTTAAAGAAAGTATATATTTATAACAAGAAACTCCATCTTATAATCTACAAATCATGTCAAACACCATGATATTGAGAAGATCACTTTAAAACTCTAAAAACATGCATTTCAAATAATTCATAATGATTATATAAACTTTACTTTGCAATAAGTGAGGTAATTCATACACATGGTCTCAATAAATCTTACAGTTAAAATGAAATCACACACACATATACATATATAGTTATAATTAAATTTCCATAAAAAGTAATTCTAAACAACATATATTTCCATCAAAATAGTCCGATGATGCATAATCTTCAAAAATCATATCATATACTTCATTATAAATCATAATTGGGGATCTTTAATCCTGATAAAATATTTAAAATTATGCACAAAGTTTTTAGAGTAGTCCCACATACCTTAGGTTATAAAATTTGAAAGATGGAACCCAGATCTTGATTCATTTCTTGAAATTCTGGATCTTTGGGTATGAGTTTTTGATTTAAATAATGAAGTCCTATTCTGGAAAATTTCTTGAGAATCTTAGACTTGAAAGGACTGAATTCTAGATTACTTGGAGGAGAAGGGTTCAATTATGTTCTTGGGGAAGGGGAAGGTTTTTACGTGTGTTGATTTGAAGAATATGGGAAAATAATGCCCCTATTTAGGTTATAATTCGTGTTTGGACGGCTGGAGATGGGAAAAGGACTAGAATACCCCTTGACCTCTCTTTTCCATGTAAATGACCATCGTGGTTCAATTTCCAAAAACGGAAATGAAACTCATGTTGCGACCTTATAGCGACAACTCACCGCCTCACACGAAAAATGACATAACTTTTTACTCGGGTATACAATTTTAGCGAAATTGGTATCGTTGGAAAGATAATTTGATTATATAAAATTTGGTGGGTTTTAATATGCCAAATATTAAATATAAAAACCATTATACTTATTAAAAGATGACCCTAGTAGAATCAAAATCCAAACTTTGGGCGAATCATAGGATCTTAGCTCAACTTGGTTCTAAATGATATCTATGAGATCTTTTCACCTCATAATAACTTCATACACTAGGAGAAGAATCATGACACATGTATTTAAATATAAATCAGGGAATTAGAGCTTACACATATAGAAATAACGGTTCGCTTTCTTGCTAAAAAATTTGGGGGGTTACATTGAGTCCTCTTTCCAATGGTACCGGTTTCGCCTTAACCCGATATTGGATTTGAAAGGTATGCTCATTTTACTTTGAATGTATGTCTGCCAAGATGTGATGACAAGGCTGATGACTATCAACTAGGTGATGGCCTATCAACCCTAGTGGTCAGCCTAGGATAGAAAGTGATAAAATCCATCCCAAAACTGATGGACTAGCTGACAACCTATCTCCTGAGTGACGGCCCATCATCCTTGGTAGTCAATTGATGTAATTTTGTGACTTTTTTTAGTTTCCTTAGAGGTATTTTGGTCTTTTCCTCACTCAAAAAACCTTTCACACAATGTAAATCACCCCTTATGCATTATTAATCAGTCATTGTCTGTTATACAACATCAAAAATACTCCTTTCACTTTCAAAACAAGATCAAACTAGGGTTTTCTCCAAGAATAAGAAATGAAGAGAATAAAACTCTCAAATCCAAGATTTCTAAGAAACAAATCGAGGTTTTAGTTCTACTATTTAAATTAAGTAATCTAAGGTACGTGGAGTTTTCCTAAATTACATGGACATGGTGAAATCATTTTTACAATATTTTAATGTTGATAAATCATGAATTTACAAAGGTTTTAAAATTTAAAATTTTAATCATGCATTATCAAACCTTCTAGATATATATGTTTTGGTCGTGATGTCTTCCCCCTTAAAATTGATCTTTGGTATGTATATACACGTATGTATGCATGTGGTTTGATGGTTAAAAAATGAATTTAGAGCATGAAGAATTATAATCCCTCTCTTGTTATAAAACCCTTTTTCATACGGGTGTTACAAGCTCGAGACCATTTACTAGAAGTCAAGCTCGTGAACTACGAAGACTTTAAGGCGTGTCTATGAAAATAGATGCGGTTGATCTTGTTAAAAACTATCCCAAGGAATTGTATGTATTGACATGTGGGGGATGACCTTAGGTTCTCAAAAAGACACCCCAAGTCTATTCCAAACAGCCTACACCCGCCACCCTTTCATCAAGGGCAAAGGGGTCCTTTTTCCATCATCTATGTAAAGACTATTTAAGGTGTTTCTTTAGATTTGTTCCTTACTTACCTCATTTTAAAATCACTTTGTAACATTTAACAACATATTTTCTCTCAATAAGATAGTAGACCACCAAACATTTTATGCATCACAAGTGAAAGGTTCCACTTATGTTGTGAGACAGCTAGAAATAAGAGTGCTTAAGGGAAGCGAGTTCCCCTTGTGTTCCTGTAAGAACTTGGTTCTTGGTAATATGATTTGTAGAGGTTTTAGAGTTTGATACACTTTTAGTTTCTACATTTTATATTCTCTTCGTGTTAAGTTATCTATCTCCTTATATTTGAAGTTTGTGTGTTGTTGTTTCTGTTGGATGTCATATATGTGTGGGCTATTTTTTAGGGAGTTTGTGGAATGTTTTGTGCTTATTTAGATGCCCCTTGGCATCATTTGGTATCAGAGGAAAGGATGGTCATGTTCTTACACTACCAATCTTGGGTTCTTCTAGTTGAAAATAAAAAAAAGAGTTGTTGGGTGTCTCCTGTTTGACCGAGAAATTGTCTATATTTAGGTGTTTTTATGCTTGTCATAGTGGTTTCGTGTGTTATCCTGTTGTTTCCCTAGGACACTTGAGTCTAAAGTACATGATTTAAGCTTTGTTAAGTTGTTGTTGAAAGGTGGGTCGGTTTAGACAATGTTATTCTTCAAAGTGTTCTTGTTGTTGTTGAGTAATATTCAACAAAAAACTTGGTTTGATTTGAAAA
Source organism: Capsicum annuum (assembly GCF_002878395.1). Lineage (NCBI taxonomy): Eukaryota > Viridiplantae > Streptophyta > Magnoliopsida > Solanales > Solanaceae > Capsicum > Capsicum annuum. The sequence continues at coordinate 11,079,504 of NC_061115.1, forward strand.
GGGAAGAGAGAAGTAAGGTATTTTGTTTTCTTTGGACTACTTTTAAGACAACAAAAAAGTGGCAAAGAAACAAAGACCTACATAACGGCTTGCCTACAAAAAGCATATCAAAACATCTTTCAAGAAATGCCAAAATAGGAAAGGGAAAAGACAAGGAAAAAAGGTGTTTTGCCATTTTAGTGCAAGTTGGTGAAAAGATGATGTACACCTTTCTACCCTTTGGAAAGAGAGTCCAAAGTCTTTTTTTCTCATTCCAAAACTGAAAATCATCACCAAAACAACTAGATTTAATAACCTAAGTGTAAAAATATTAACTTTCAAGGAAAAATAGCAACACCAACGGCCAAAAAAATAAAAAGTGTGGGCCACATCAATAACAAAACTCAAGTCATAGGACCTTCTAAGTTTATTTCCTTGTCTCTACTAGTTTTTGTCTATTTGTCTCCTAAACTAGTTGACAACTAAGTAACAACCTACTAAGTTGTGAACTAGTTTTTGAGTACGTCTTTCGTGTTAACGTTCTTTGGGGTGCTTTGCTCGTTTATAATTTGTAGTTTTTCTTTGTTCAAGTTCGTATGAAACTTCCTTGAGTCTTCAAAAATGGAAATCCATTGTAACTCAAGATTATACTCATTCCTAAGAACTCAAGGATTGATAGACGGCTTACAACACTTGAAGGGCCAAGTGGGTGAGCCAAGTGAAAAGACTGTGTGAGCATATTTTCATCTAATCTTTGCTCATTTTGTAGTTGTATTTCCGAATGGAACCATCACACATTGAATGTGAAGCTTCAAAAGCACAAATCGTTATGAAAGCCCTTGTATCTAGTCTTGAGTCCTTGTCTCGGGACGTAGCTAGAGTGAATGCTATGGTTAAGATGTTGGGAGTGAAACTTGCCTCTATTTGTGGCCGAATGGAAAGGGTAGAAAGTCAATGGAGTTATAAACCCTCAACTCCCCAAAACACATTCCCAACCATTACCCCCAAACCCACACACCAAAGAACGTACCCACCAAATGCCAAACCTTAAGCCAATTATTATTCATAAGTCCAAGGCTTTGAAGGACCTAGCCATTCACCCTATCACTAAGTCCTGCATGATGGATTTTGAACCCAAATGCCACCCTTATATCTGACTTCTCCAAACCAAAATCAGCCAATCAAACAACCTCCACCACTAAATGCCTATCCGCCATGCGAATTTTCCAAATGTCCAAAACCCACCAATACAAGTAGAGGGATTTGTGAGAGAGAACCGAAAGGGAGGGTATGGAATGTATGATGATACTTAAGGGTAGAACCTAGGGAACACTGGGGGCTTGAGGGTAGAGGTGGCCAAGGTGTTCGGGAAAGGGATGTTGGCTTCAACACCATTAAAATGGGTCTCCTAAACTTTAAGGGAGAAAGTGGTCTGAAAGATTTTCTCGCATGCAAATCCGCATTCAAGAGAGTCTTTCAAGTTAATGATCTCATGGAAGAGAAGAAGATCTGCTACGCCATTGCTCATTTTGAGGGATATGCCACCACAAGGTAGGAGAACCTCAAACATTTTTGCAACGTATTGATTGAAAGGCAACCCCCTCCTTCGTTTCTATTAAGGTATCTTATGAGGGAGAGGTACCTTCTCAAAAGCTATCAGCATGAACTTCTTGCAAAATTGTACAACTTGAAGAAAGCAAACAAAAGTATGGCAGCCTAATTTGACGAGTTTCAACTGCTCATCTTGAAACTTAAGCATAGAGGAGAGCAAGTGAGCACCGACATTATCTGATTCATTGTCGGCCTAAATAATGAAATCTCTACGCACATGACACTTCATAAGTATGAAACTATTTAAGGGATTTTTCAAGCGGTTTTAGGGATTGAATGAGAGAACAAGGAAAGGTCAGCATACAAAACCATAGCATACTAAGGGTCCTCGGGTTGGACCAAGGGGAAAGAAGTGGTTCCATCATATTTGAGGTGGAACAAATTCAAGAAAAAACTAGTCAACACCCTTTCTCCCATGATCAAGAGTGCTCAACAACCTCCTTCACGATTTGAGACCAAAGCGAATTCTTCTTCAAATGTCAAGGGATTCTAATTCTTCAAGATAGATAGAAAGGGAAGGCCGGGAGTTCGATGAAGAAGAGGTTTATCCTCAAGAAGGTGAACTTGAAGTACCTAATAATGTGGTATGAAGAGTTATGATTAGCAAAGATTTGGATGATCCTAGCCAACGGGAAAACCTTTTTCACACTAATTACCTCACTAAGGGGAGTGTGTTCTCCATGATTATTAATAGTGAAAGTTCTGCTAACATAGCTAGTGCGTCAAAGGTGGATCACTTGAAATTTTTGACTACTCCATATGCAAGTACATATAGACTTCAATGGTTGAATTATTGTGGAGAATTGAAGGTGAGTCATCAAGTGGTGATTCAGTTAAAAGTTGGAAATTATGAGGACGAGGTACTTTGCAACTTCATTGCTATGCAAGTTTGTAATCTTTTGTTGAGTCGGCCATGGCAATATGATAGGTCGACCAAGAATGATGGCCAAATAAACTACTATTCCTTTGAGTTCAAGGGTTAGAAGTACAACCTCCGACCACAATTACTATCATAAGTATTAGAGGCATATCGACAAATGAAGAGTTTGCAAGTACAGGGAGTAAAGGAGAAGAAACCCATGGATAAAGAAGAGGAACCTAAGAGTGGGGAGGGTGAGAGTGAGGAGGAATTTCTTGCATTGAAGTGTAGGTATTCAATGGTAATGTTCGCTCGGCAGGGTGATCTTTTCAAAGAGTATAATAGTACTACTCCCATGCTACTTTTGGCTAATGTTTTGAATGCTAACCCATCCACTCCCCTATCCATTCATCTATTTATAATGTTTTGAAGGAATTTGGTGATGTATTTGCAAGTGAGTTCCCTAGGGACTTCCTCCAGTTCAAGGAATTAAGCACCAAATTGAACTTGTTCCGGGGTCACAATTACCAAAAAAGATAGCTTATAGGAGCAACCCCACGGATACAAAGAAACTTCAATGACAAATTGAGGACCTCCTCAACAAAAGGATACATTAATGAAAGCATGAGTCCATGCGTGGTCCTGGTGTTGCTTGTGCTGAAGAAGGATGGGACGTGACAAATTTTCATGGACAGCCGAGCCATATATAAATTTATGGTAAAGTATTTTCATCCTATTCCTAGGATAGATGATATGATTGATGAACTCACTGGATCTTGTGTGTTTTCAAAGGTTTATCTTAGAAAAGGATAGCAACAAATCCGTATGCAACCGGGTGATGAATGAAAGACCGCATTCAAGACCATGTTTGATCTATATGAGTGGATGGTAATTCCATTCTCTCTTTCCAATGCTCCTAGTACCTTTATGTGGCTAATGAATCATGTGATGAATCCTTTTATTGGAAAGTTTGTGGTTGTGTACTTTGATGATGTTTTAGTTTATAGTAAGTCCCTTAATGAACATATTTTACATCTAAGGAGTGTGTTTGATGTTCTTCGGAAAGAAAAGTTGTATGCTAATATTTAAAAATGCTTCTTTGGTGTTGATAATGTTGTGTTTTTAGGATTTGTTGTAAGTCCGAGGGAAGTGGAGGTAGACGAATCCAAGACAACTGCCATTAAAGATTGGCCAACCCAAAAACCCATGGGGGAAGTTCGGAGTTTCCATGGGTTGGAAAGTTTTCATAGGAGGTTCATCAAAAAATTTAGTACCATTGCTTCCTCTTAATCAAAATCATCGGAAAAGACCAACCTTTCAAGTGGGGTGAAGAGAAATCTAAGGCCTTTAGGACCTTGAATGATATGCTCATTTTTGTACCGTTGTTACAATTGCCTAACTTTGATAAGATATTCGAAGTTGAGTGCGATGATAGTAAAGAAGGCATAGGTGCTTTTTTGATGCAAAATTTAAATCCCATTGCTTACTTTAGTGAAAATGTAAAAGAAGCAACTCTAAAATACATTGCGTATGATTTGGAGTTGTGTTGCATGGTTAGAGCGTTAGGCAATTGGCAACACAACATTTGGCCCAAGGAATTTGTAATCCAAATGGATCAAGAATACCTAAAGCACCTTCGGGCAAGGATAAACTGAACAAATGATATGCCAAATGGATTGAATTTATTTAAACCTTTACGTATGTGATTTACTACAAAAAGGGGATGGATAATTTTGTAGCTAATGCATTATCTAGAAATCATGTTCTTGTGTCTACTTTGTCGTCCAAGCTAATGGGGTTTGAGAGCCTCAAGACTTTGTATCCCCAAGACCCTTACTTCACTCCAATCTTTAGGGAAAGTGAAGTTGTGGGTAGGGAAAGGAAGCCCTCAGATTTTAGTCCTTATGCCATGTTTGATGGGTTCTTATTTTGGGGAAAACAGTTGTGTGTACCATATATGATCTCAGAATATTGGAGGAAAAATTCAATTGGCCAAGGATGAGCAAAGATGTTGTCAAAATTTATGGCCAATGCATGGATTGTAGGAGTGCTAAGTCTAGGATATTTCCTCATGGTTTATACACCCCTCTTCCCACTCCATCACACCTGTGGTGTGATACTTATTTGGATTTTGTATTGGGGCTGCCACGGACTAAAAGGGGTAGGGATAGATTCTTTGTTGTCGTTGATCGTTTCTCCAAAATGGCACACTTTATTCCTTGAAAAAAAGTGAAGATGTGGCTAGTGTAACTTCTTTGGTTATTGAAAATGTTGTTAAGTTACACGGCATCCCATGGACCATTGTAAGTGATGGGGATTCTAAGTTCCTTAGTCATTTTTGGAAGTCAATGTGGGGTAGGCTTACAACTAAATTATTGTTTTCTGCATCTTGCCACCCACAAACCAATGTCCAAATAGAAGTAGTAAATCAAACCATGGGCTCCATGCTACGTTCCATGGTTAAAGTTAAGTAGACATCTTGGGAAGATAACCTACCTCTCATAGAATTTGCTTACAATCGGGTAATCCATTAGAGTATGGGCATCATGCCCTTTGAATGTGTCTACGGCTTGAATCCCCTATCCCCCTTAGATATAACTCCTTTTCCAAGTGATGTTGTTGTTATCATAGATGGAAAAAAGAGGGATGAATCCATGAAAAGCTTGCATGAGACGGTGAGGTTACTGCTTGAGAAGAAGAAGCAAGAGGTGGCCAAATGTGTTAACAAAGGGAGAAGGCATCTTGTACTTGAGCCGGGAGATTTGGTGTGGTACACCTATGTAAAGATAGGTTTCCCAACAAATGAAAGGGAAATTTTCTGCCAAAAGGTGATGGTCCATTCCATGTTCTTGAAAGAATCAACGGTAAACCTTACAAGATTAATTACCACCGGATTGCTAAATGCATAACATGTTCAGCATGTGTGATATCTCATGGATTGAATCAATTGAAGATGAAGAAACCATGATTTTGAGGTCAAACTCATCTCAATATTGAGAGGATGATACATGAATCACGAGCTCGAGACCATTTACTATAAGTCAAGCTCGTGAACTACAAAGACTTCAAGGGGTGTTTATGAAAATGGGCGCGGTTGAGCTTGTTGCGACCTTTCCCAAGGGAGAGTATGTATTAACATGTGGGGGATGACCTTAGGTTCTCAAAAATACACCCCAAGACTTTCCCAAATATCCCACACCCGCCATCCCTTCATTAAGGGCAAAGGGTTTCTTTTGCCATCTTTTTTGTAAAAACTATTTAAGGTGTTTCTTTAGATTTGTTCCTTAGTTATCTCATTTTAAAATCTCTTTGTAACATTTAATAACATATTTCCTCTCCAAAAGAGTGTAGAACACAAAACATTTTAAGCTTCAGAAGTGAAACGTTCCACTTGTGTTGTGAGACGGCTAAAAACGATAGTGCTTGAGCGAACCGAGTTCCTCTTGTGTTCCGTAGGAACTAGGTGCTTGTTAATGTAACTTGTAGAGATTTTAGAGTTCGATACACTCTTTTTTTGATATATTTTATATTCTCTTCGTGTCAAGTTATCTATCTCCTTATATTTCAAATTTGTGTGTTGTTGTTTTCGTTGGATGTCTTATACGTGTGGGCTGTTTTTTTGTGAGTTTGTGGACTGTTATGTTCTCCTTTAGATTCCGTTTGGCATCACCTTGTATTAATATGTTGTGCATTATTCAATTTCATATTGAGAATAAAGTTACAAATGCCTTTACTATGGTTTAAGACTTGATTTTGATTCAAAATTTAAGAGAGGGGGTTTATATCTTGGTAGATGTTGAAGATATATATACATATATATATGTATGTATAGATATATATATATGTATGTATGTATGTATATATATTTATATATATGTATGTATGTATATATATATGTGTATATATATATATATATTGTAACGCTACGAAAATGGGTCCCGAGACGTCACACGGTGCTTAGGGTCACAAGTGACCCCTAGCTAACCCTTCTACTGGCATAACTCATAAGCAACTGAATAAATTGCATAAATCTGTACAAAATAGAGGAAGATAACTCTTATCTGAATCTGATCAATACAAAACTGAATCGAAATGATTAAAACTCTACCTTTACCAACAAAACTGAAACTGAATGCATTAACTCTACCGACTGTCCATAAAGACTCTACTAACATTGACTATAGATAGTTAGGAAGCGGCCCCAACAAACTCTATTCAATACATATGAGAAAAAGGTAAGGAACATAAATAAATCTGACTGAAGTCCCCGAAGTAGGAGGACTCATCATCCTGCTTGCCGGAATCTGCAACTGTCTGAACTAAATATGCATACTAAATCTTGTACCTACATTATGAGACAATGTAGCACATAGAAATACATATTGATCAGTACTTTAAAGATGTACTGAGTACATGGGGGTGCATGCAATAAGTAAAATAATATCATCATAGTTTATAATAAATCATGTATGCGAAATTTAAATGACTCACCTAGCTTGAGTAAATCCAAAATCGAAGTATATAAATCATGAACAATAAAGCATGTAAAATAATTCTCGTGATTCATTACACTTAGTTCTAAAATATGTATCTTGTTCCTATTCTCAAAGCTTGTAGCTAAATGAAGTCCGAAATTCATTATGCATAGCAAATAATCTATCTTAAACTTTAACTCTATAAACTGTTTTATGAGTGGGGGATGTCTATTTGGGAGGTTCTTCTAACCGACATACACCATGTGAGCACCTATGGAGTCCCATGTCTAGCCCTAGTTAGGTAGGGTTGTTCTACCCTTGCCATCAGAATAGAACCATCTAATCTGTTTGATCACAATCTGAGTCATCCATGTAAAAGTGGGAATAAATATCTGTACCTACGGTGGTACATAGTTCTGTGGAAGATAAGGCACGCTAATCCCGAACTTCCAGTTCGGTGCTAAATACTACTCCCAATCTTAAGCTCAAAATTTTAAGAAAATTTACTTTAAAAAAATGATCTCATTGTTTATAATCAAACCAACTGAAAAATCAGAAATCTTAATTTATAAAGTGGATTTCAATTCTATTGTGACTGAAAGGTCAAATCTTTCTCAAAATCTAAGGATGATCTCATCATGGGGTGCTTATAGCACAAAAATTTTCAAAATAAGAATCTTTAGTCAGGGCTTCAGGACCCATACTTCAATCTCATAATAAAATATCTCAAAATCCATGCTTTATAACATAAATATTCATAAATCATCCTAAAATTTAGAAATTTTAGCTTTATGCATAATAATATCAACATACACATGTAATTCAAACTTCTAAAACATTGAAAATCTCATAATCTCATGAACAACAACACAGGGTATCAATCCATGCATAAATTTATAGGAAAACATGTAAAATCATGTATTTATGTAAATTAAAATAAGTTTTGGGCACAGGGACGAAAAAATTATCCTTGTTCAAACCCCACATACCTTTATGGAGATGAAATTGTTGAAAAATTGTACCTTTATGCTTGATTGAAAGAATCCTTGTAGAGAACTTTAAATTTGGAGCTTAACTTCTTTATTCTTGAGAGATGACACTTGGATTTTGTTCTTTGGAAGAAGGGAAGGGTTTTGATTTCTTTACTGACTTCTTCGGGTTAAGAGAGAGGATTTTATGTGATTTATATATCATAAAAATGTATTTGAGTGATTACGAACAGTTTAGGGGTATCAAATGACTTAGTTTCGCTCGGAATAACTCAAAAATGAAATGGCCAGGTCGTTGTGCCATAGGGTTTGCGTCGCACAGGATATAGCAAACCTTAAGGTTTGCGTCACACTTTAATGGAAAACTTTACTTTTTGCATCACACTCCCTATGGCAAACCCTTTCCAGTAAACGTTTGTGATTTGTTAGGCGACACACACCTCTTTGCAAAGCCTTAACTTTTCGCTCAGGTATCGAATTTTGGCGAAATTGGTATCATTGGATAGCTAATTCCATTATCTACAATTTATATAAGAAGTTATACACATTTAAAGTCGACCTTTGTAGAATCGAATATCAAATGTTTGACGAATCAAATGATCTTATCTGAACTTGGCTATAAGTGATTCCTATAAACATTTTTAACTTCAAGAGCACTTCAAACATGACGGTAAAGATCATGAAACTGATATTTACATGGGAGTCACTAGGATGATAGATTATATAGGTAAGAACAATGGTTCATAGACTAGCCCAAAAATTTGGGGTAATACATTATCTCCCCTGGGAACATTCATCCTCGAATGAGTCTAATTAAGCTAAAGACATAGATGAATCTGGGGATAAAAGCTATCATGCACAATTGAGATAAACTAAATAGCTTAATATTACAATAAATAGCTACTGAACTTATCTACGAGTGCATGAATTCTCACGAGACATAGCTATATTGCTGAGATAGAAACAAGAGTGTCAACTTACCAGTAACCATTACTTTAGGCTGGATCTAATTTCTCAAGAAAAGATGATAGGTTAATGAAATGAAAAAGTCAGGGTATTAAAACATCCCCCCTTTGGGATTATTAATTTTTGAATGATACTGATTAAGTTGAAAAACTAGGAAAAGATTGAGATGATACATAAGATATTTAAAAATTGAATCGTGACTTATTATCTTAAAATAAAACTGATGCATGAACTGAGCTGAATTCATAATTTACAGGGATGCGAACATTTTACCTTATGAAGTGGATTTACTGGAAAAAATTTGATTAGTAAGACTAAAAAGAATGTTGGAAATCAGTAGGAGTTTATCTGCTTTATTGATAAACTGGATTACAGGCTATACGGACTGAATCATACTGAAAACTTATACTCAACTAGAGTACTTCAACACTCTTTCTAATAAGATCTAATAACATTAGGGAGCTACGAATTCTTTGGCATAATCTGAAAAAGATAGTTGAAAAAGAAATGATAATATGGCTATAACTATATAGAATGTGACATAGCCATATAAATCATAGGCTAAGATAGAACTACTAGGCCTTAGGCGATGCAAATTTTTTACTTTTATGCTTAGATACACTTCTCAACTACTCCATCAACTATACTATTCCCTTAAATATCATACCCATTTGACTGAACTTATAAATCTTAAAATGGCATTGATAAATGCATCTACTAAAGTCTAGCTTGAACTAAATTCTCTCACCATGATAAAGACTAACTCAAAATTAAATGATACAACATGCTACACCATAATACAAGTCTAAACCACATGATTCAATCTTCTATGTCTCTTATAGATCTCACGCCCTAAACACAACAGCCCTTTCCTCTTAAATTACTAACTCTGAATTGTTTCTATGGATTCACTATCGCACATTTTATTCCTCCACATATATCTCAACATAACATTAAAGCATTTCATTATATCCACATATGAACTTCAAGGCAGCCACCTATAAAGTCATACTTCTTATATTCTCTAACCTCTATCAATAACAACTTTCTTGCACTATTCTTAACAATGTACACACCAATTTTAAAATAATCACGACATGTATCAAAAGCATGGCCTCAATCTTACTACGCACTTATAGCCTTAGCTAAAATGGGCATACAACAATCTTTTGTCAAAAAGAAATATTTACTTTCTCTCATCTAAACAACTATTCATCATTACTATCTTGATAGAAGAAAAGGTCACTAAAAGGTTAGAACAGGAGTACCCAAAACATAAAGGGATACTATGGATAAGTGGACACTTTACTATGTCCTGAGGAATAGAGTATCAACATTATGGATTCACTAAAGAGATCTAAGCTGGGGGCGTACATTACATAAAATGAATATCACGAGGATCAAGAGTTTCTGAGAACTGATCATACTCTGAAACATGAGTTCATACCTATCATAATCTATTCAACATGAGTCTAGGAGTTTATAAATTTTTAAGGAATGAATTGAATCACAGAGAGAAACTGTTACTTACTCATTAGAAGCCGAAAAGGAACTTGAGTGCACATGAAGAGTATAAGAATTGGCCTTTGTCATGGATCTATCATACAGGACATGAATTTAATGTGATAAGGATTGAAATCCATGGAATACTCTATAAGAAGAAAGTATCACTATCTCATCGTAACTCATATTGACATATAACACAATATAATTCTTAAAACTTGATTTGGTTCTTCAGTCTACCATCTCCCCCTTAGATCAAAGATGACATTCTAAGTCTGTGGAACCTTTTACTAACTCTAATCTAAACTGCAATCCCTTTACTCTAGAGTCTAGGGTATAACAATACTCATAAATAATAAAATTACCCTTAAAGGCTACACCTGAAAATGTAAAACCCACTACTAATACTTTATTCTAAGATACAACTCTATCTTTCTATGCGTCCAATAGTCATCATCTGTTAACTTGAACACTTACTAACTTAGAATCTTTGGGTCTATCATCACACCATGAGTTTACACAAACTAGTTCTTCAACTCATCTTTTTAGTTTCTCACTCTTCAAAGATTCAAACTTAGATTCTAACACTTAACGTGGATATTACCAACCGCTTAACAAACTTTGCTAACTTCATTCCTGAATACCTCCTTTATACATACTATTCTTAAATTTCTAGCTTCAATAGTCATCATTTTAAACTGGCACTCTACTAACTAGACAAACATACCTGCCTCACTAAACACATAATCATAACTTACCATGATCACAATTCTATACTTATATTTTTTTCCCAAATCGTAAGAATCAAAATCATACTTAAATGACTCCACACCATCTATCCAAAAATCCTTAACTTAGCTTTTAAGAATACTATGTATTATATACTATCCTTCTTTCAATTAACAAATTCAAGCATACAATTAACCACGTACAACACTTAATAACCTTCAAAAATAATGAAGCCCCTTATCACCTTTGGCACACATCTATATCATGATAAATTTCAAATCAAAAAACTTAAATTCTTACATAAATTGTTCAAGCATACAAGATCACTTTCATACAGCTAGCCACACTAACCAAGAAATTATTATTTCCACCTAGATAATCATCTACTATTCAAACTTAGTGTCTAGTGCTAGGCATGACAAACAACCAACCTCATACTATTCTCACTTGGAAACTATTAAACAAAATGTCAAGAAACACTAGTCCACTAGAACTTCATGACAACAATAATCTATCATAATCATATGGTATACCTTATTAAAATCTTCTAGCACATCCTCCTTCTACACATCAATACTATTCATCCTTCTACAGTCCTAAAATTCTTTCGTACCTTAAGCAAACAATAATTCATCTTAACTAATAACTCCTTCTCTACCATCCACTAAACTAACACACAAGGACATATCACCTTAACACATCTAGATAACCTGTGTAAGTTAATATCTATACTTTCTATAAATCACCGTTCCCATATTTTTTATCACTACTCTTCTACACCCATACTTCCAACTAAAATAAGGTTCTACTATTCATAAATCATAACACTAGAGTTCATAATATCCCTCGAATGCACACTATACTTAACAATCTAGGTTCATAATATTTCCTCTCATGAGCACTATCTGTACTAAAAAGGGGTAACGGGCATTCTGAATACTTATATAATTTTGTCTTACCTAAACAACATATAAGGATGAGGACATAACTTCCAACTAAAGAAATTAACACTCTAGGGAGCTCCTCTCAAGCTCTTTGTGTGACTTCTAAAGTTTCTGCTAGTAGCATTATCTGGGGACGAACTCGAACTTGCTAATTATGTTATCTCCAGAATAATACATAGATGAGGAAATTTAGGGTATCACACAAATAGATAGGAGATTCCGAGAAAACAACTTTACTGTACAATGTAGTGTAGGAAAGAAAGAAAACTTTTATTAAATACCTTGCAGCCTCTCAAATGAAATTATAGACATCTCTGTACCGTTTTACAAGATTCCACTAGACACCCTAGGACACTTGAACTTTATGATCTGATACCAACTTTGTAACTCCTCAAAAATGGGTTGTGGGATGTCACACGGTTCTTAGGGTCACAAGTGAACCCAAGCTAAACCTTCTACTAGCATAAGTCATAAGCAACAGACTAGAATTCATAAATCTGTATAAAATTAGCGGCAGATAACTCTTTTCTATATCTAATCAATACAAAATTAAATTCACAAGATTACAACACTACTTATACAAAGAAAATTAAAGCTGAATACATTATCTCTATGGAATATCTATGAAGCCTCTACTAATACTGACTGTTGTAACATCTCGGGAAATGGGTCCCGGAGTATCACATGGTGCTTGAGGCTACGAGTAGCCATTTCCATTCTGTTCATCACAAATCAATGGGGTTTCTATAAATAACCCTCAAATATCAACAGAATAATCATCATCCAAGAATAAAATAATTTCAGAAAAATAACAAAATACGACTTGTTAGTCAACTCCCAACATCTATACTAGTCTAACAAGACTCTAAGAAAATCACTAAAATGAGAGAGCCATTGATACATGCCTCAACTGACTTATACTCAGTTATCAAATGTAAACAATTCCGTGAAACCAACATCAGACATCACGTCCTCGGAACATGAGGACTCACCACAACAGAGGATGTAGAACAGCGTGCCCAAAGAATCACTATCGAACCTAGAACTGAGAACCTAAACCTACATTCCAAGAAAATGCAGCCCACATCGAAAGATGTAGGTCAGTGCCAGAGGAAGGAACCTAGTATATGGGGGTGTATGCAGTTATATAAATATCATTATCATAAATATTTATAAGAAATATGCAGGATGTATGAAAGACTCATATAGCCCGAAGAAAATCATCATGATCATGAGAGGATGAAATAAGTACAATAACAAATGTGAGTCATCTTATAATTTGTGAATCACTTTTAGTTCATCAAGAATATCAATTCTCATAATGTAAATATCATTTAAATCTATCGAAATAATAACTTTGACAATTCCACTCTCAAATCACTTTACCATTCCATAGACACAAGGAAACACATACACGCTGGGAGATCCTACAACTGACATAAACCATGTGAGATAAATGCAGTCAAACATACAACCCACGTTGGGCAGAGCTTTCCTATCCTTGCCATCAGATTAGGACTATCGATATCAAATCCACGCAAACTAGTGATCACTATATAAATCAGCCTCAGGCTCACTCCTATGGGGGCACGTAGTTCTAGGAAAGTAAGGTCGCTTTATACCTGCCACTCGGTGCTAAATATTTCTGTCGGACTTAGCTCAGATAATTTTAAAGACAATCCACAACAAAACAATTTCAGTAATATATAAATATACATTGGGAAAAATCATGCTTCCCATCTATCAAAATTAACCACGTCGTGGATTTCTTTCACACTCGAGTTCAAAATAACTCCATTAAGACCAAAAGGTCAAATCATTCAAAATATCTCAAATATTCTGCATCAACGTGCTTATAACACAAACATTCTAAAAAAACACAATTTCCAATGGGGATTCACGACCTAAATATCAAAATCATGGTAAATATCATTCAAGATTCATGCTTTATATCTCCACACATGTAAATTCATCTTTCAAAATCACAAACATCAAGATTTCATAATAATCATCATAAGATATGGGTACTTGATTCAAATTCATAAAAGTCAAATAAAAATCATGCCTTTGTAAAGGAAATTACTTTTGGGAACAAGAACAAAAGAGAGTTCTTGTTGAAAAACACCACGTACCTTGAATAATGAAATTTAGATCGACACTCATTTTTGAGATGTTAATCGTGCCTTCGAATGATGGTTCTTGGAGTTCTTGAACTAGGAACTTGGAATCTTGAATAAATTTGCAGAATTAATGGTGAACTTTAGAGATTCATGAAGTTGGATATAGGAACTTAGGGTTTTCTTTTTGAGGGAATTTGATGAAATATAACATATAAAGCTTATAATAGGCTTTAGTATACGGTTTAGACGGATTTTTGGTCAGGGGCAATGACCAAAACCCACTTAAAAATCAAATAATTCTCGAATCTGTCCTTTGGTGGACTGTTTTGATAGTCTGAAGTAGATCAACCATAACATTCTACTCCGATGTCCAAATTGGATGAAACAAATTTTATTAGAAAGAGGACTCTCATATCTTTCTGTTGATATATAGTATCTCACCCAGATCATTGTGTAAGAGGAGTTATGATTGTTTGAGTTTGGTCCAAAAATTCACTTTTGATAGGCTGAAGTAGATCGAACAAAACTTTTTGCTCCGATAGAAAAATTTGATGAAATTAATTTCATTGGAAAGAGGACTCGCAGATCTTTCCGTTCATATATAGTAGATCACCCAGATCATTATGTACAAGGAGTTATGATCGTTTATATTTGGACCTAAAATACGCCAGGCCTCAGTACTTTTTCTTGCACGTTTTACTGTTTACTACTATTCATGGTTCGATCAGAATGTTCTTAAATCATCGCTCGGGTGTCTATTTTTGATGATCCACATAGCGTTGGAAAGCTTATTCGATACTCTATGCAATGTTGGGTCATAATCTAAGACTCGTCACCACATCGTTTCTCACTCCGAATGCAACATAGAATGCATAAATTCAAGAAACTACAGCTGAACAAATAATAAATGATAGTTGAACTGCTGTAACTTTTATCAGAAGTGCATGATTTAGGAAAGAACGGTACCTTCGGCTTGATCAGAGTTCGCAGAAAATAGGTGCGGGTACTTGGATCGCATATCCGCTTCAGCTTCCCAAGTTGCACCCTCAACTGATTGGTTTCGCCACAACACCTTGACCAAGGTAACTTCTTTGTTCCTTAGTCTTCGAATACTAAAATCAAGAATCTCAATAGGAATCTGATCAAAAGAAAGATTTTCTTGAATGTCATCACTTACAAACGAATCCACTACCACAACATCGCTAATATGCTTTCTAAACATGGAGACATGGAATATTGGATAAACAGAGGACAACTCGGAAGGAGACGCGACCTCATAAGCAACCTTACCAACACGACTAAGAATTTTGTAAGGACCAACATAACGGGGACTAAGTTTCCACTTCTTTCCAAATCTCTTCACCACTGTCATGGGTGAAATTTTCAGATACACTAGGTCACCAACTTCAAACTCAAGGTCTCTCCTTCTAACATCCGCATATGACTTCTGACGACTCTGCATAGTTTTCAACCTTTCCCTAATCAACTTAAATTTTTCCATAGCTTCAAATACCGAATATGGACCACTCATAGCCGCTTCACCGACCTCGAACCAACCTATGGGTGATCTACATTTCCTCCCATATAAGGCTTCAAACAGAGCCATGCCAATACTAGAGTGGAAACTGTTATTGTAAGGAAACTCTATCAACAGTAAGTGATCATCCCAACTTCCCTTAAAGTCAAGTGTACAAGATCTCAACATATCCTCTAAGGTCTGGATGGTCCGATCAGCCTGACCATCGATCTGTGGATGAAAAGCAGAACTCAAAAGCACTTGGGTGCCAAGACCATTCTTAAAAGCTTTCAAAAATTCTAAAGTGAACTGAGTACCCCTATCCGAAATGATGGACAAGGAAACTCCATGCAGTCTGACTAGCTCTCGGATATACAATCTAGCGTAATCCGTAGTAGTATATGAAGTATGAATAGGAAAGAAATGAGCAGACTTAGTCAACCTATCAACCACAACCCAAATGGAATCATGATGGCATAGGGAAGGAGGTAAACCAAACACGAGGTCCATATTTGTCTCTTCCTACTTCTAGGTGGGAATACTAAACTCTTGCATCAGACCACCAGGTCTTCGGTGTTCAACCTTAACCTGTTGGCATGTTGCACACTTAGCTACAAATGCTGCTATATCTTTCTTTATGCCACTCTACTAATAGATTTCCCGCAAATCTCTGTATATCTTGGTGGCACCAAGATGAATAGAATATCGCGCCCCATGCGCTTCAGCCATAATCTTCTATCTCAGATCATCAACATTCGGGAAACACAATTTACCCTGCAATCTCAACTTATTTCTCCTGGACTGACTTCTTCAGTCTGACCAAACTACCATCTAAGTACTGCTTTTCCTTCACTTCTGAAACAAAGGAGGATTGGGAACTACTCTGAACCCCTATACTACCTCTAGCAGAGTCGAACAACCTAACCCCTAACCTAGCCAAACGATATACATCATGTGATAACTCTTTCTTACCTTTTACCACATGTAAAACACTACCCTTGGACACTCTACTTAGGGCATCCGCCATAACATTAGCCTTTCTCGGATGGTATAACACACTCATATCATAGTCCTTTAACAATTCTAACCATCGTCTTTACCTAAGATTCAATTCTCTCTGGGTAAACACATACTACAGACTCTTATGATCAGTGAAAACATCAAAATGGACACAATACAAATAGTGTATGTGAATTTTCAAAGCAAACACAATAGCATCCAACTCAATGTCATGGGTGGGACAATTATTCTCATGGGGTTTCAACTGTCTAGAAGCATAAGCTATCACATTACCCTTCTGCATCAATACGCAACCCAGCCCAACTCTCGAAGAATCATAGTACACCACAAAACCAGCAACACCATCAGGCAAAGTCAAAACTGGGGCTAAAGTGAGTCAAGTGTTGAACTCCTGAAAACTCTTCTCACAAGATTTGGACCACAAGAACTTCACTTTCTTTTGAGTCAACCAAGTCATATGAGATTCTATAGAGGAGAAAACCTCAACAAAATAGCGGTAATAGCCAGCTAAACCTAAGAAACTTTGGATATCAGTCGGAGAACTAGGTCTAGGACAATTTCTAATAGCTTCAGTCTTTTGGGGATCAACTCTAATACCCTTGGAAGAAATGATAGGACCCAGAAAAGAAACTGACCTTAGCCAAAACTCACACTTCATGAACTTGGCAAACAACTTTTGATCTTTAAGGGTTTGCAAGACAGTTTGGGGATGATCAGAATATTCATCATCACTACGGGAGTACACAGTGTACCATCGATGAACACTATGACAAACATATCCAAATATGGTCTGAACACTCGATTCATCAGGTCCATAAAAGCTGCTGGGGAATTATTCAACTCGAATGACATAACAAAAAACTCAAAATCACCATAACGAGTTTGGAAACCAGTTTTCGGGATGTCACACTACCTAACTTTGAGTTGTTGATAGCCGGAACGAAGGTCTATCTTTGAGAAATAACTTGCACCTTGCAATTGGTCAAATAAATCATCTATTCTCAGAAGAAGGTACTTATTTTTTATGGTGACTTTATTCAGTTGGTGGTAATCAATGCACATACGCAAAGAGCAATCATTCTTTCTCACAAACAACACAGGAGCACCCCAAGGAGAAACATTGGGCCTTATGAAACCCTTATCTAGTAGATCTTTGTGTTGCTCTTTCAACTCCTTAAGTTATGTAAGGGCCATATTATGAGAAGGAATTGAATGGGCTGAGTATCAGGAAGAAGATCAATCCCGAACTCTATCTCTCTATCAGGAGGTATCCCTGGGAGATCATTCGAAAAGACATCAAAAAACTCATTGACGACGTTAACAGACTGGAGAGTTGGAGTATCAGACATAGTGTCTTTGACTCTAACCAAATAGTAAATACACCCCTTGGAAACAAGCTTTCTAGCTTTGAGGTAAGAGATAAAATGACTGTTGCGTGACACAGAATTCCCAGACCACTCAAAAACAGATGCACCCAAAACTTGAAACTTGACCACTCGGGTCCGATATTAAATAGAGGCATAAGAAGAATATAGCTAGTCCATACCCAGAATCACATCAAAATCTACCATGTCTAACTCAATCAGATCAGACAACAAGACTCTATGAAGAACGATAATAGGACACCTTTTAAGCACTTTCTGGGCAATAATCGAATCACCCACTAGGGTAGAAATTAGGATAGGCTCAGGAATAATCTCAGGACTCATTTCAAAATTCACAGCAATCAAATGTGTAACATAAAAGGAACTATATCTAGTATCCAACAAACCGTACACATCAAACTGAAATATACGAAGCATACTAGTAACAACATCGGGAGAGTCCTCCTGTTCCTGGCGGGGTGGTAAAGGATATAAGCTATTCTGGCGCTGCTCACCAGCATTGCTAGAAGAGGCGCCCTGAGCTGGGACTGGGCGAGTCGCTGGAACTGGAGCACTAATAGTCTGAGTTTGGGTCTGAGGGCGATAGTCACGATGCCCTTGTCCATTATATGGACAATATCTAATCAGTGACCCATGTCACTACACTGGAAATAACCTCTCTTCTCACCCCAACACTCACCCAAATAAGTCATACCATACTTAGGACCTAGGGGATGATTTGGCTTACTACCAGCACTGTACTGGCACCTAGATGCATATGACCTGCTACCTTGCTCCTTCCTACCTCTAGGGACGGGAGCACTAGCAGAAAATAGTGCTGGTATAGATGAATGATCCTGATAATGAGGGCGACTCCATTCCTGCGATCTAGTCTGACCGTGTCTGTGCTGCTTGCACCTAACTCTTTTATTCCCTATTATTTTATCTCTCTCCTTAATCTTGTCTGCCTCAATTTGTTGGGTATGATTCATCAGACTAGAAAGATTTATCTCACTATTCAGCATAGCAGACCTACACTTCTTAACCACATAACTAGACACTCCAGTCACAAACTTACTCATACTAGCCCGATTATCAGCCACAATGTCAGGAGCATACTTGGACAAATGTTTGAACTTTAGATAGTACTCCCTAATAGTCATAGAGCCCTATCGCAGGTTCATAAATTCTTCCACCTTCGCCTCCCTCATCTCCAAAGGGAAAAACTTATCCAGGAATGCATCCTGGAACTCTTGCCAAGTTGTAGGGACAGCTTCCTCATCTCTACCTTTCCTCTGAGAAACAACCCAGTCATAAGCAAGGTCTTTCAACCTATACATAGCAAACTCCACACTATGTTCCTCAGATACAAGCATCAACTCAGTAATCTTCTGCAACTCCTCTAAAAACAATCGTGGATCCTCATCAGACTTGGACCCATAGAATTTCAGCGGATTCATCCAGATGAAGTCATGGATCCTGGCAGCAGCTAAATCACCTCCCTGCTGCTGTGGAGTCCGGGCTGGGTTGGCCTAAAAATTTGCAGTAACAACTTGGACCAGCGCCTGAAAGGCTACCCAAAATTTAGCATGAGACTTGTTTTCATTCAATGGGTTAGCGGGTTAAGGTTGCTGACCATCATTGTTTCTTCTCGATCGACGTGGAGGCATATTTCTGAAAGAGGAGAGCACGAATCAGTAGCAAAAAGAGAGACTTTAAGCACGATAGACTTCTAAAAGAAAGAATCACACTGTTTCCTAAAGCGTCTTGTAGCCTCTTGCTCATAGATGTGGCGGGCTGTACACCAATGATCAAGACTCTACTTACCATTGCTTGTCAGACTCCCTAGGAAACTTTAAAACCTTAGGCTCTGATATCAAGCTTGTAACGCTCCAGAAAATGGGTCCCGGAGCATCACACGATGCTTGAGGATACGTGTATCCCAAAGCTAACCCTCTGAGCCATTTTTAATCAATTCAACACAAATCAACAGGGTTTCCAAAAATAACCCTCAAATATAAATAGAGTAACCATCATCCAAGAATAAAAGAATTTCAGAAAGTTAACAAAATCGACTTATTAGTAAACTCCCAACATCTATACTAGTCTGACAAACCTCTAAGAAAATTAGTAAAACTAGCGAGCCATTGAGACATGCCCCAACTGATTCATACTCAGTTATCAAATGTAAATAATTCCATGAAACCAACGTCAAACATCATGTCCTCGAAACATGAGGACACACCACAATAGATGATGTAGAACAGCGTGCCCAAAGAATTACTGTCAAACCTGGAACTGAGCACCTGAACCTACATTCTGAGAAAATGCTACCCCCATCTGAAGATGTGGATCAGTACCAAGGAAAGAAACCGAGTATATGGGGGTGTATGCAATTGTATAAACATCATCATCATAAATATTTATAAGAAATATATAGGATGTATGAAAGACTCACATAGCCCAATGAAAATCATCATAATAATGAGAGGATGAAATAAGTACAATAACACATGTGAGTCATCATATAATTTGTCAATCACTTTTATTTCATCAAGAATATCAATTCTCAGAATATTAATATCACTTAAATCTTTCAAAAGAATAACTTTAACAATTCCTCTTTCAAATCACTTCACCATTCACCATAGACACAAGGAAACACACACTCGTTGGGAGATCCTATAACTGACATAAACCATGTGAGCTACATGGAGTCCAACGTACAACCCACGTGGGGGAGAGCCATCCTATACTTGCCATCAGAGTGGGACTATCGATATCAAATCCACACAAACTAGTGATCACTATATAAATCAGCCTCAGGCTCACTCCTATGGGGGAACGTAGTTCTAGGGAAGTAAGATCTCTTTATACCTCCCACTCGGTGCTAAATATTTCTCCTGGACTTAGCTGAGATCATTTCAAAGACAATCCATAACAAAAAATTTTTAGTAATATATATATATACATCGGGAGCCATCATGCTTCCCATCTATCAAAATCAACCACGTTATGGATTTCTTGCACACTCGAGTTCAAAATTACTCCATTAAGACCAAAAGGTCAAATCATTCAAAATATCTCAAATATTCAACATCATCGTGCTTATAAAACACACTTTCTCAAAAAAAAACAATTTCCAATAGGGATTCACGACCCAAATATCGAAATCATGATAAATATCGTTCAAGATCATGCTTTATATCTCCACACATGTAAATTCATCTTTCAAAATCATAAACATCAAGATTTCATAATAATCAGCATAAGATATGGGTTCATGCTTCAAATTCGTAAAAGTCAAATAAAAATCATGCCTTCGTAAAGAAAATTACTTTTCGGCACAAAGACGAAAGAGAGTTCTTGTTGAGAAACCCCACATACCTTGAATGATGAAATTTATATCGATACTCCTTTTTGAGATGTTAATCGTGCCTTTGAAAGATGGTTCTTGGAGTTCTTGAAGTAGGAAGTTGGAATCTAAATAAATTTACTGGATTAATGGTGAATTTGGAGGTTCTTGAAGTTGGATGTAGGAGCTTAGGGTTTTCTTTTTGAGGGAATTTGATGAAATATAACATATAATACTTCTAAAAGGATTTAATATAGGGTTTGGACGGATTTTGGGTGAGGGGAATGACCAAAACGCCCCTAAAAATCAAATAATTCTCAAATCTTTCCTTTTGTGTACTGTTTTGATAGTTTGAAGTAGATTAACCATAACGTTTTACTCTGATATCCAAATTGGATGAAACCAATTTCATTAGAAAGAGGACTCTCATATCTTTCCGTTGATATATAGTATCTCACCCAGATCATTGTGTACGAGTAGTTATCATTGTTTGAGTTAGACCCAAAAATTTGATTTTGATAGGATGAAGTAGATCGACCATAACGTTTTGCTCCGATAGACAAATTGGATAAAATTAATTTCATTGGAAAGAGGGCTCACAGATCTTTCCATTGATATATAGTATCTCACCCAGATCATTATGTACAAGGAGTTATGATCGTTTAAATTTGGACCTAAAATACGCCAGGCCTCAGTACTTTTTCCTGCACGTTTTACTGTTCACTACTATTCACGGTTCGATCGGAATGTTCTTAAATCGTCGCTCGGGTGTCCGTTTTGGATGATCCACACATCGTTGGAATGTTTTTTTGATACTCTACGAAATGGTGGGTCATAATATAGGGCATTTCACACCAAAAAAATTATAATTCATTCTAGAAGATAAAACCCAACACGTTTACGCACAAAATTTCAACGAAAAATTTTCTGGGGTATTACATCATCCCTCCCTTGGAAACATTCATCCTCGAATGATGCTAGACATGCAAAGATTAGATAGGGAATAGATCATACAGCTGAAACCATTCGTTATACTTATGACCACATCGTTTCTCACTCTTAATGCATAAATTCAAGAAACTACAGCTGAACAAACAATAAATGACAGTTGAACTACTGCAACTTTTATCAAAAGTGCATGATTTAGGAAAGAACGGTACCTTCGGCTTGATCAGAGTTCGTGGAAAATAGGTGCGGGTACTTGGATCGCATATCCGCCTCAGCTTCCCAAGTTGCACCCTCAACTGATTGGTTTCGCCACAACACCTTGACCAAGGTAACTTCTTTGTTCCTTAGTCTTCAAACACTGAAATCAAGAATCTCAACAGGAATCTCATCAAAAGAAAGATTTTCTTGAATGTCAGCACTAACAGAGGAATCAACTACCACAGCATCGCTAATATGCTTTCTAAGCATGGAGACATGGAATATTGGATGAACAGAGGACAACTCTGAAAGCAACTCGACCTCATAAGCAACCTTACCAACATGGCTAAGAATTTTGTAAAGACCAACATAACGGGGACTAAGCGTCCCCTTATTTCAAAATCTCTTCACCTCTCTCATGGGTGAAATTTTCAGATACACTAGGTCACCAACTTTAAACTCAATGTCTCTCCTTCTATCATCCATATATGACTTTTGACGACTCTGCATAGTTTTCAACATTTCCCTAATCAACTTAACTTTTTCCATAGCCTCAAATACCGAATATGGACCCCTTACAGCCGCTTCACCCACCTCGAACAAACCTATGGGTGATCTACATTTCCTCCCATATAAGGCTTCAAATGGAGCCATGCCAATACTAGAGTGGAAACTATTATTGTAAGAAAAATCTATCAACGGTAAGTGATTAACTCAACTTCTCTTAAAGTCAAGTTTACAAGCTCTCAACATATCCTCTAAGGTCTGGACGGTCCACTCAGCCTGACCATCAGTCTGTGGATGAAAAGCAGAACTCAAAAGAACTTGGGTACCAAATACATTCTGAAAAGCTTTCCAAAATTCTGAAGTAAACTGAGTACCCCTATCCGAAATGATAGACAAGGAAACTCTATGCAGTCTGACTAGCTCTCGAATATACAATCTAGCGTAATCCTCAGCAGTATATGAAGTATGAACAGGCAAGAAATGACCAGACATAGTCAACCTATCAACCACAACCCAAATGGAATCATGATGGCATCGGGAAGGAGGTAAACCAATCACGAGGTCCATCTATATCTCTTCCCACTTCAAGTTGGGAATACTAAACTCTTGCTTCGGACCACCAGGTCTTTTGTGTTCAACCTTAACCTTTTGGCATGTTGCACACTTAGCTACAAATGCTACTATATCTTTCTTTATTCCAATCCACCAATAGATTTCCCGCAAGTCTCGGTATATCTTGGTGGCAACAGGATGAATAGAATATCGCGCCCCATGCGCTTCAGCCATAATCTTCTATCTCAGATCATCAACATTCAGGAAACACCATTTATCCTGCAATTTCAACAGACCATCTCCCCCTTGGTAGAAAACCTCTACTTTTTGGTTCTTGACTGACTCCTTCAGTCTGACCAAATTAGTATCTAAGTACTGCTTGTCCTTTACTTCTGAAAGAAAAGAGGATTCAGAACTACTCTGATCCCCTATACTACCTCCAGTAGAGTCAAACAACCTAACCCTCAATCTAGCCAAATGATGTACATCACGATTTAACTCTTTCTTACCATCTACCACATGCAAAACACTACCCTTGGACACTCTACTGAGGGCATCCGCCATAACATTGGCCTTTCCCAAATGGTATAGCACATACATATCATAGTCCTTTAATAATTCTAACAACCTTCTTTCCCTAAGATTCAATTCTCTCTGGGTAAACACATACTGAAGACTCTTATGATCAGTGAAATATCAACATGGACACCATAGCAAACACAACAGCAGCCAACTCAATGTCATGTATGGGGCATTTTTTCTTATGGGGTTTCAACTCTCTAGAAGCATAAGCTATCACATTACCCTTCTGTATCAATACGCAACCCATCCCAACTCTCGAAGAATCATAGTACACCACAAAACCATCAATACCATCAGGCAAAGTCAAAACAGGGGCTAAATTGAGTCGAGTCTTAAACACCTGAAAACTCTTCTCACAAGATTCAGACCATAAGAACTTCACTTTCTTTTAGGTCAGCAAAGTCATAGGAGATGCTGTAGAGGAGAAACCCTCAATAAAACGGCAGAAATAGCCAGCTAAACCCAAGAAACTTCAGATATCAGTCGAAGAACTAGGTCTAGGCCAATTTCTAACAGCTTCAGTCTTTTTGGGATCAACTCTAATACCCTCGAAAGAAATGATAGGACCCAGACAAGCAACTGACCTTAGCTAAAACACACACTTACTGAACTTGGAAAACAACTTCTGATCTCTAAGGGTTTGCAAGACAGTTCGGGGATGATCAGAATGTTCATCATCACTATGGGAGTACACCAGTATATCATCGATAAACACTATGACAAACATATCCAGATATGGTCTGAACACTCAATTCATCAGGTCCATGAAAGCTGCTGGGGCATTATTTAACCCGAAAGACATAACAAATAACTCAAAATGGCCATAACGAGTTTGGAAAGCGGTTTTTGGGAGGTCACACTACCTAACATTGAGTTGATGATAGCCGGAACGAAGGTCTATCATTGAGAAATAACTTACACCTTGCAATTGGTCAAATAAATCATCTATTCTCAGAAGGGGGTACTTATTTTTTATGGTAACTTTATTCAGTTGGCGGTAATTAATGCACATACGCAAAGAGCCATCTTTCTTTCTCATTAAAAACACAGCAGCACCCCAAGGAGAAACATTGGGCCTTATGAAACCTTTATCTAGTAGATCCTTATGTTGCTCTTTCAATTCCTTAAGTTCTGTAGGGGCCATATGGTAACGAAGAATAGAAATGGGCTGAGTATCGGGAAGAAGATCAATCCTGAACTCCATCTCTCTCTCAGGAGGTATCCCTAGGAGATCATCCGAAAAGACATCAGAAAAATCATTGACGACGTTAACAAACTGCAGAGTTGGAGTCTCAGACTTAGTGTCTTTGACTCTAACCAAATGGTATGATGATACCAAAATAAATGAATGCCATAGCAGATTCAGAACAGAAAAAAATATAAATTTTTACTCAGATTTTAATAATTTCATCTCAGAAAGATGCATGGATAGAACAGACCAATAATGGGCTTAAAGATAGTTAATGGTTACCCAAAGAGGGAGTTTAAGTGTAAGGGATCATCACTGGAAACTATAGTTGCCGATATGAGTATTATCCTAAAAATAAAATAATGTGGATGCCAACTAAGGGTGATGCCATGGTATACTTCTAAGGAGGTGTACCGAACCATTCAAAAACTCCAACTCTTGCGGAAAACATGGTTTGGGGGATTAGCCGTTGGGTCAAGGGCGGATTCTATATAACACATGGAATATCATAGTTGTCTGGTGTACCACCTAGTTCAGAAGTAAGATAAAGAGTGGGTCGTGGATTCAGAGAATATTTCAAAATCTTTAAAGTGTTCCCATGTGTTTTCATAAATTATATGTAAAATGTTTCATGAATTGCCCTCACTTAAATTATATATAAATAATTTATTTTGGATTACTCTACATACCAGTACATCTATATTGACCCCCTATATTTCAGGACTTGAGATACAGTGTCGGGGTCCCACTAAGTAGTATATTGGGTTGTCCGAAGTCTGCAGTTGGTGAGCCTCCCTTATTTTGAAAGGTGTTGTTGATTTGACTTGGATAATTTATTTTGGTTTATGTCCTGACTAGAGGCCTTGTCCCAACATTCAAACATTAGTGTTTTGTCTTTTTAGAGATTTTTCATATTAGTGTCAGGTATTTTTGAATGTTTCATGAACTTATTTTCGTATCGTTCAGTTGAAGTAAAAGAATGACCATGTTTTCTTCTTGTCATGTTCTTTCGCATTTTTCTTAAAGTATATGAATTATCTGTATGATTGATAGTTAGAGAAGGGCTCTCGTACCATTATGGTTTGGGATGTTTGACACAACCAGGGCCTTGGTTTGGGTCATGACATTTTCATACCAGTCATGATCAAGTATAGACCGATACCTTAATCGATTATCGATCAGTGTGGTCTATAATAGTAGTAGATGAAGTAGTTATTGTTAGTGGTGATTATATGGTTGTGTGGGAAGAGGCTAAAAAAATATTGGAATTGAAAATCATCATGTGAGACGATAGTACCCATCCCTCTGCATTGCAATGGTTCATACAACAATATGGTTCAAAGCATAATTGAGAGTAGCGAATTTAATTGCAAGCCAAAGAACGATATATTTAGCTATTTAATGAATCGGAGGGGAAACATACATCCCAAATTCATAAAAATTGATTGGCATGTATTCTTTTATATATTGGATATCATTGTTGACGACTCTAGTCCATTATTGAGGATAAATGTCAGAGAATCTCCAATAATCCCACCACCACACCTGACAATTGATGAAGATGATTCATTTGAAGAAGAGAGGTAGGATGGTTATTCAATGGATACGAAAGATCAAAGATTCCAAATTTTTTCAAGAAGAGAGAGAAGACTGCTGATTGGGATCATAACCCAACCACACCTTCTCTGATGGATTTTCATATAGAATAAATATTTAGTAGTAAGGAGGAGATGAAATAGTTGTTGGATGTAGAATTAGTGAAAAATTCCTTTAAATATGCTACTTTAAAGAGTTATAGCAAATACTTCAAGGTGAAATGTTTATAACCTATTTGTACGTGGGTGATCGAGAGTCTGAACATGGAGTTCATCAACTTGATCACCTCCATATTCCCCGTATTTTAGAATCTTGCAATGAGCTAATGAAATAAACTTGTGGGAGAATAAAATTTCGAGGATGAAAAGTAAATAAACCGAAACAAGAAAAATACTACAACAATAATTTTATTGACTTCAGTGAGTGAGTGCTATAGTATCATTGAATCCTCTGATTCCCCTTTTAAAATATAAATTCAAGGGCTTCGACCTTGATCTTGAATTTAAATTTTATTTGTAGGTTTGATGGATTTGATCTTGATTTGTGCTTGAATTCAAGGGCTTTTGGGCTTGTTCTTGAATCATGCAATCTTTATCTTGAAACTTGATGAACTGAATTTGAATTATTCAGTTTTGTAGAAAAATTGTGGTATTTGATCCACGAGCATCCTCTTGCTTCTTGTTAGATTTTTAATTCCTCTTTACTGAATTATCAGACCCCCAATATATAGCCTTTGTAGGGAGGGAAGAGTTGTGGTGAAGATGAATTTTCCTTGACCAATAAGATTTAAGTGACATGATGCCTATAGGCTTTTTATTTTACTAGGTTTGCTGCATAATTTTAACAGGTAGCATGATTCTATTGGCTCCTTCACTTGACTTGGCATGCCACGTCATTTGACAAATGGCATGCAATTGGACCTCTAGAATATGATTCTATGTTGGACTTAGCAAAGTGGCTCATCATTTGTAGCCTAAATTAATGAACCAACCCAATAAAAATTGAACCTTAACTAAATCCATACATGTTGGGACATAAATAATTAATCTAATTTTATTGAACCCCAATATTTATTTTGTACTAATATATTTTGAATTTAATATAATTCAAATTTCATACGTATTTAAATTTTTAAAAATTTGTTGCCTACAAAATACCCCAGACTTCAAGACTTGTGGATATATTTAATCTTTTGGAGAGTAGACTTAACGTATTAAGACGTGATCTTGATTTTCGTGATCTTTGTATACAAAAATCATAATGAACCATGATATTTGTACACAAAAATTGTCCTGAAGATATTGGACCTGGAAAACTCCCATATATTTGTGGATTTTTTTCCACATGTATATAAAAAAATTGGATATTTTCCTTTCACTACAACAACCGCTATATTATACAATTTATCTATAATCTACATCTACAATCCATAATATATTAAAAGTATGAAGGGACAAAGAAATGTTCTTTGAATTTTACAACTTTCATTAAAAGTATTTACTTTAGAAAAGAATCATCTTTTCACTATTTTATTCTTATATATAAGAGTTGATATCTAATTAAATATATTTATGTTAAAACCTTTCCTTATTAGAGGTCTTCAAAATTAATGACATGTAATAGTTTTTCTAGGTCACCTTCATTGATGATTTCAGCAGGAAGGTATGGGTTTACTTCTTCAAACATAAGTCAGATGTGTTTGCTACTTTTAAGAGGTGGAAAGCTAAAGTGAAAAATCAGACTGGCTTGAAAATCCAATGAGGTCTGATAATGGAGCAAAATATGACAAATTAGAATTCAAACAATTCTAGGTAGATGAGGGAATCAGATTGTTAAGGATAGTTCCTAGGCAGGCAAGGCAGAATTGAGTTGTTAAAAGGATAAACAGAATATTCAAAGAACGTGCAAGGAGCATAAGGATACACTGTGTACTGGCTAAGACACTTCGGGTAGATGTTATAAGCACAACTGCATTCTTTATCAACAGAGGACCATCAGTTCCTCTGGGGTTAAAGATTCTGGAAGAAGTATGGACAGGAAAAGAACTCAATTACTCTAACTTAAGAATTTTTGTTTCACTTCTTAAGATTATGTTAATTTACATGTTAATTTTGTGCTACTTTATAGTTTATGGTTCTTACATGTTTAGTTATAGATTTTTTGATGATAGAAATAAGAAGAACCTAAGACATTGTGATGTGATAGTTGATCTTACACGAGGACAGAGAGAAAAAGGTTCAAGAGACTACAAAGTAAGTGGGTGTTAATCTTGATTTGCCGAAGAGTACACCCAAAGATTTTACAGTAGAAACACAACAAACAAACTTCAGAGACTATCATTGAAGAACTAAAGATGGAACAGGTGACACCTGAGCAAGTTGAGAGGAGATCATCCAGGACCATTAGAGTACCAGGTTGGTATTTACCATTATTATATTATCTATTACTAACTGATGAAGGGAAACCAGAGTCTGTTGCTAAGGCCCTGCAGGTAGAGGATTCAATCAAGTGGAAGCAAGCTATGGATGATGAGAAGAGATCACTTGAGAACAATAACACATGGATTTTGGCTGAGTTACCTACAGGGAAGAGAGTCTTATTGAACAAAAGGGTGTTCATAATCAAGGCAGAATGAGTTAGTAGTTAAAGGATATTCACAAAGAAAAGGCATTGATTATGATAAAATATTTTCTCCTGTTGTGAAATTAACAACTATCAAAATTTTATTGAGTATTATTGCATCAGAGAATTTGCATCTTGAGCGAGTGGATGTAAGACTATATTTTTACATGGAGATTTGGATAAGGAAATCTATATGCTGCAACCAGAGAGCTTTGTAGTTCTAGGAAAGGAACACATGGTGTGCAAGCTCAATAATAGCTTTTCTTGGATGAATAAAACACCTATAAAGTGGTACAAAACATTTGACCCCTTTATAAGCAAGAGTGGCTTCTGCAGGAGTAAAAAGGATCAGTGTTGCTACTTTATGAAATACACTGATTCTTATTTAATTTTACTCTTGTATGTGGATGATATGTTTATTACAGGATCAAGTATGAAGGATATAAACTCTCTGAAGGCAAGTCTATCTTCTGAGTTTGAGATGAAAGATTTAGGTGCAGCAAAGCACATTCTTAAGATAGATATACTAGCAATTTGAATCTATCCCAAGAATAGTAGTTTGCGAAGGTGATATCCAGATTTAGAGGTAATGATGCTAAACCCAGGACTACTCCATTGGCCAATCATATAAAATTGTCAAAGGATAAGTCACCGAAGACTGCTCAGGATCCAGAGTATATGGAAATTATTCCATATGCTTCTGCAGTTAGGAGTCTAATGTATGATATGCTCAGCACTAGACCTGACATAGTACGTTCAGTAGGAGTTGTTAGTAGGTACATGGCAAAACCAGGGAAAGAGCACTGGGAAGTTGTGAAGTGGCTTCTAAGATATCTAAGAGGTACATCTAGTACTTCACTTTGTTTTTACAATTGCAAGGTAATTATGCAAGGTTTTGTTGATGCAGATCTTAGTGGGGATATGGACCCAAGCAAGAGTACTTTTGGATACATCTACACCATAGGTAGTTTAGTAGTGATTTTGATGTCCAGGCTTCAGAAGTTTGTTGCTCTTTCATCTATCGAGGCTGAGTATGTGACACTAGATGAAGCTAAAAAGGAGATAATATGGTTGGCAGATTATCTGGAAGAACTGGGAAAGAAGCAACGTGAGAAGATTCTTTACATAGATAGCTAGAGTGTCATATAGTTGGTGAAGAACCCGATCTATCTTTCAAAGATGAATCAGATTAGAAGATGGTACCATATCACTTGCAGGGTAGTGGAAGAAGGTGATATGTGTTTGGAAAATATAAAGGGTGCAAATAATCTAGTAGACATGTTGACAAAATCTGTTGATGTTGGTAAATGTAATACCCATTACTTTTGTTCTAGAATCAAGACCGTCGTCCTTATGCATATAGACCCAAACTAGATGATTCCTTGTTAATATATGTGTGGTGATCGATCCTGTAGTGTAAGAATACCTTTGAATATGAATGGAGTTCAAAAAAATCCCCTAACTCTAAGGCAAGTTGAAAACATTTCTACCGAATAAGATTTAGTGAATGATTAAACTTGGGTCAATTTCCATCGACCATAACTCCTAGTATATGATAAAATAGAGAGCCTATTATATGTCAAATGAAAGGTCTTCTAATTATCTTTCCAAGGATATAAATTTTGCCTAAATACAATACCCAAGCAAAATCTTATGGTTATTTTTGTGAGTGAGGCAATGAAGTCATGCGATAAGCGTGCAACGCACGCTGAAAATTTTCAGGTTCTATTTTCACGTTTTTAAGGGCAAAATAGGTATTTTTACCCCTCTTCTTCAGCTTAAACACGGGATTATAATGCCAAATGACCTCATTATAGATATTTTCATCAAACTACTACAAGAACACTCTATAGGGTTTCAAAATAAAAACCCAAATAAATCCAGATACAACCATGGGTTTTAGAAGATAATTGGAGATTTGGAATCACCATAAGTTTCAAGAATCATCCATTTTTTTCCAAAATAAAGGTACAAGGGGTTGTCCTAAATTTCATGGGCATGATTTTGAATCGAATTTAATCAAGACTTTAATATTAACAAGTATATGCATATATTACAAGTGGGGTTTTCATTTTATGGCCAATACTATATTTTGTGATAGGATCTGGAAAGAAGTATTGATATATCATGGGGTTATTTACCATATATCTCAAAGTGTTGAATTTATGGACATGTGAATTCAATTTCAAAGGATGTGATGAATATGAACTGTAAACTCTTTAAATTCCCCATGATAATGTTTTAGTACCCCACCTGATAATAGTGTCAAATTATCGAGAGAATGAGTTTTGCAACTAATTTAATACCACTTTATAAATGATAAAACTTCTTGAACTATTACTTGTTGAGTACCATCGTGTATGTTTTAGAGGTATGAAAGTCTCATGTGTGTGCATGTTGAGAATGGCATATGAAATTGGAGTGTTGATGTAGTACTAATGACTACAGGTTGGGGTATGATGATACCCCACAGTGTAAGATAGATGTTTTGCCTTGAATCAAGTTTATAACTTAAATTTGTGTGAGTTAGGTGGACACCTGAAGAAAACACTAGTAAAATGAGTCTATGCTGAAAACAGTGATTGCTGACACGGGAACATGGTACTCTGATATATGATCTTGCGTACCTAGTATTATGTCATCCCAAATTAGGAATAATAGTTAGAAGCCCTTCTTTGTGATTGTGAGCCATACCACGAGATATTGATGGGGTATGGCACCTTGTTGTATGATCTTGTGTGCCTCCCCCTCACTAATATTCCAAATCTAGGAAGCAACCGAGATTTGGCAGTTGATGAGAACATGAAAGTGTAGGGTGTACCACCTAGCTCAGTAATGTTGCATTTTTTTTGAAAAATCATTACACTATGTCCATGTGTTTTTGAACTATTTTGCGTTAAAGTGTTTTATAGTAGCTTTTATTTATGGTATATAAAAATTTCTATTTTGTTTTTGGATTACTCTGCGTATTAGTACATTTGTATTGACCCCAATCCCATACCTCTCCGATTTGGAGGTTCAGTCTAGGTACCCTGATAAGGAGTAGATATTTGGATAGCAAATCAGAGCTCAGTGGTGAGCCTTCCATAATTCAGAAGGCCTAATATCTTACAGCTATTTTTCATTTTTATGGTTTTGGTTTACTAAGGTTCTTCTTCCAGTTTTAGACAGTTGATGGTTGATCATATAGTAGAGATTTCGCAGATGGTTTTTAGATATTGTTAGTTGGTGTTGGATTCTATTCCTTATTGTTTAAACTGAATCTAGAATATGACCATGTTTCCGTATTAGAATATGTTTCTGCATCTTCTTTTATTATATGAATGTTGTTCATGATTACTAGACAGGATAAGGTGCCCTGGCCTTTATGGCTAGGGATCTCCTTCATGGCCAGGGCCCCAATTCGGGTCGTGACAAACTTGGTATCAAAGAATAGTTCATGGTCCCAGGGTTACTACGAAATCGTGTCGGATAGAGTCTTGTTTATGTGTGTGTATCACGCTATACTTATAAGTAGGAGACTACTAGACGTTTAAGAATTTCTCTCTTTCTTTATGTTTTTAGTTCGTGCTATAGAGTATGAATGTTCCTTCTTCATACTCCAATTCGTGATATGATGTCACCCATACAAAAGAGAAGTTATCCTAAGTCTTTTCCTTACTATGGTGTTTTCAGATAATGCTCTCAGATTTACTAATAGAAATTTCAGAAGTCACACAAAGGGCTTAAGAGGAGCTCCTTGATGTGTCATAAGTCCCTCAAGTTTAAAATTATGTCCTCGTTCTTAAGAGGCGTTCAGTTAAAATAAGAGTAAGATGTGTATTCTTGGGTCGTTCAATATTGTGTGTCACGTTTCTATCTCTTGTACTCTTGATATCATTATGTTGTTGAAAATAAAAATTCTAGTAAAGCCGTGTGGGGCTCTTTCAATTCACTAGCATAGTTGCTTTGTTATTCATAGATTTTTTGCTTCAAATTACAAAAATCAAAGTCTCGTGAAGCCGTGTGAGGTCAATTTCGGTTCACTAGCAACATGTTGTTCATCTAATTGTTCTTGTGTTTCTTTGAACTGTATTTCCACTAGAGTTTTAGTATAAGTTAAATTATTAGTGTCATGACCTATTGGTAGTGAAATAAGACAAAGAAGTTAGTGATATTAAGTTACAAGGTTAAAGGTCAGAGTGAGGGTGACCTTTGTGTAACTAAATATTTATAGCCAAATAACTGTTGATTGAGAATGATTTACCATTTTGTGGTGGTAGAATAATGTGGTAGTACTATTTTGGATTATATGGTAGTCCATGGAGGAAGTGTTTGAATCTGATTGTTATTTGTTTTTATTTACAAATAGGGAAAGATCCCGGAGTGGATATTTAAGGTGGTTATAGAAACCCCTCATAAGCTGTGAATGAAAATGTCTAGATTAGCCAGTAAGTTATAAGTATAGAAGGTAGGCTAAATTCCTGCTGGGATATGTAAGTGTGGTGTGAGATAGTCGTATAAGCAGATAAGATTGCATGGGGTTATAATATAATATTAAGGTTGATCATATATATTATGTGACTTTACACCCTGACCATCTTTTATTGGTAGTTGTAAACTAGTACTACTTGTGAGAAAAGTATGTAGTACTTTTTTGTGGGAGGTATTTGGGTAGAATCTCCTAATTGGATTCTAGACTAGAGAATTGAATTGTAGATGTAGAATGTGGTGGTAAGAATATTATCTTATGATTAATGATGTATGTTTTATGGGAATGAATTACTAGGCTTGAAGTGATTTGTAAAAGAGCCTACATTAATAATGGTTGAAAGGTTTAAGTGGTAATGGTGAGGTATAAGAGTATATGAGGACTTGTGTTAAAATGATGAATTGTGGGTGAGTCATTAAGTGGATAAAGACATAAGTATATTAGAATAAGTTTCCCCCTTGTAGTATGGTGTTAGGTAAGATTTTTATGATATAAGTTATGCGATTAACGGCCTAATGTCTGAATGTTAAGTAGTACAGAGTTGATTTTTATCTGATGAGGAGGGAGGAGGTGTATGTATGCTCATGAGAATGCGAGTTTTAGGTTGATGACGATTGAGAATAGCAAAATTTAAGAGTAGCGTTCTGGGAAAGTAATGCTTTTAGAGTATGCATTAAGTAGTCCAAACACCCCGTAGTTTTCTCGATTTGATGTTACTTCGTAACGGGCTTAGAGGGCTGACAACTTATATGATTACCTTTTTCTAAGTGTTAAGGAAAAGGACTTAGTTACATTTTGAGATCCCAATCTTTGATGATTTTATTTTCGACCTTTCCGACCATTGATTTTAAATTTTCTTGTTGATTCATGATTGGAGAAGTCAAGTGTATGTATCAGGTGAGTTTCAAAAATTTTAAGCGTCGTTTAGGGAATATTTGGATGCCCAAAAAAGTGGCATTATGTGATATGCATGCGTCGCATGGTCTAGTGCTATGCGATGCAGCAGGTGATATGTAGTCCAGTACGGTGGGATAGAGTATGCCTGTATGCTCTGCTGCACGTAGCTGGGAATTTCAGTATTTAAACTCCATCTCATGAAGGGCATTTGTGTCAATTCCAGCCACATTAATTCGTCCTAAACGCCAAATTTGAGTAGCAAAACAACACTTTAGTCCTAAATTAACATTCTTCCCAAATTGAAATCATCCTTCCCTTCCAAGAACAGAAATCCTAACTCTTAAGTAATTAGAAGCGTGAATGTCCATGCCTATAATCATGTTATTCATGAGTGGATGATTTTGGGGTTTACGGAAGTTATGATTAGTACCCCTGAAAGGGGGATGTCCAAGAAGGAATTTAGTGCCTTCTTGTTAAATTGTTGAGGGAAGTTTGTCTTCATGTGTATACCGATACCCCCTCCCTATTGTACAGATAATTTCGATTTCAGATTGATAATAAGTTAAGTTCTCAAGTCTAGGATTTTGACTTTGATCAAAGAGGGAGATGGTGAGTTAAGAGAGTTTCCGAATTTTATCATTTTGGCGAGTTAGGGAAGATTCATGATGAACCTACTCCTATGCAAGAATGTTCCTCCTACTTCAGTTTAAGAGTTCATACTACCAAGGTGACATGTATTCATGTCCTACCAATGTCTAAGGTTTGAGTTCACTATGTAAGTCATGTCATGTTCTGATGTCCAAAAAAGAAGCAGTAATGTCCCACAACGACCTAATACTCCAAGTATTCGTATGCCTCACTAACTGCTCGATCCTAAGAAAATATGTTTCTGTATGCTACGGAATTATTTTACGTCGGAATTAGCCAAAGTGATAAAGCCTATGCCAAATCATGAAAAGTTTTCAGCTCTTTGAATACGAAGCAATCACTTTAAGTGAAATCCTTACCTTACTTAGTAACGACGTATATTTCGGATTTATGTCATATATCTCATGATATGTGCATCTATGTGTCTCATTTTGGTCTATCCTAAGGAAACAACAATGGGTTGTGTTTGTGCCAGACAACCCTTTATTTATGATCTAGGCACTTGATATCGGGAGCATTGTGTGTCTATTCTATCGTATCTTTACTTCATATTCCTCCTCGAGTAGTGCTATAAGTATGATTAATTGCCTGATGATGTTACTTCCATTCATGATGTGTATGCTCGGGTCCCTTAATGACCCTCCATGTGTTTGTATGGGAGTAGATGTTCTTCGAGGTAAGAAATTTGATGTGATTCTCGAGCAGAGATTATACGTGAAAGGGAAAGGAAGGAGGTGAACTTTTGTTGTGCGAAATAGCTAAGAAAAAAAATGTGGTAAAACTATTTGTGAGAGTGATTGAAATTGTTGATCTTGGTGGGAAGAGATCCATGTAGTGGGTGTAGTAATGATAGGTTTAAATTTTGAGTTGGGTGAAGAAATGAACCAAGGTCACATATGGTTAGTATTCCATGAATTAAGACTTGAGTTGTTGGATCATAGTGATGAGGTAAGATGATCCCAGAATATGATGTAGAGTATAGGATCCCATAATTTAAGTTAGCACCATTTTCCTCCGAGTGAGGATTCAACATAAAAGTGTATTACAGTAGGAATCAAATTCGTGTGGTTAGTTGTGTATGGGTAAAATTGTAATTCAAGAACAATGAGACATATATTTTATTGTTTGGGGCATAGACAAACAGTATACCCAAGCTTAAATCTTTTCATTGTAACTTGTAATATGGAGAATACTAATATTCTTATGTCTCGTGAGAATCTTATCTCATGAATTGTACCAATCTTAATCAGGCCGAGGATTGTTATGAAGAATTAATATCTTGCAATGCTTTGATCATGTGCCATAAAACACATGCCAAGATCATGTCAAAGCCATGCTTAGTTATCTCATGGTTCGTGCATTCACATTTCACAAGGGGATATCATGAAGGTTATTCACTGTCGTCACATATTTTGTCAAGGCAAAATGTTCAATGTGAGGATGTGTTCTATATTCTACACTCTTAGAGCTTCAAAAGGTCCGGACACATCATTCGGGGATGAATGATCCCAAGGGCCGATAATGTAACACCCCGTACATTCGGGTTTGAATCAAGACTATCGTACTTATGCGTATAGACCATAACTAGATGATTCATTGTTAATATATGTGTCTTGATCAATCCTATAGTGTAAGAATACCTTTAAATATGAATTGAGATCACAAAAATCGCTCAACTCTAAGATGAGTTGAAATCATTTCTACCGAATAAGTTTTAGTGGATGTTTAAACATGGGATAATTTCCATCGACCATAACTACAAGTATATGATATATTAGAGGGCCTATTAAATTTCAAGTGAATGTTCTTCGAATTAGCTTTCCAACGATACCAATTTAGCCTAAATCTGATACCCGAGCGAAAAGTCATGGTAATTTTTATGAATAAGGCAGTGAGGTCAGGCGATAAGCGTGCGACGCACGCTCCAAATTTTCATATTCTTTTTTCGCATTTTTAACGGAAAAATGGGTATTTCCACCCTTCTTTCATCAGCTTAAAAACGGGATTTTAATCCCAAAGGACCTCAATATTGATATTTTCATCAAATTACTTCAAGAACACTCTCTAGGTTTTCAAACTAAAAACCCAAATAAATCAAGATTCAACCGTGGGATTTAGAAGATAATTGGAGATTTGGAATCCCCAATCTGTAATCTTCAAGAATCATCAATTTTTTTTCCAAAATAGAGGTACGTGGGGTTGTCCTAAATTTTATGGGCATGATTTTGAAAAGAATTTACTCAAGACTTTAATATTCATACAAGTATATACATGTATTACAAGTGGGGTTTTCGTTTTACTGCCAATACTATATTTTGTGTTATGATTTGGAAAAGAGTATTGAAATATCATGGGGTTATATTCCATATATCTCAATTTGTTGAATTTGTGGACATGTGAATTGAATTTCAAAGGATGTGATGAATATGAATAGTGAACTCTCATGATAATGTTTTAATACCCCACCTGATAATAGTGTCAAATTATCGAGAGCATGAGTTTGACAAATATTTTGATACAACTTTATAAATGATAAAAGTTCTTGAACTATTACATGTTGAGTACCATCGTGTATGTTTTCGATGTGTGGAAGTCTCATGTGTGTGCATGTTGAGAATGGCATAAGAAATTGGAGATTTGACGTAGTACTAATGACTACAAGTTGGGGTATGATGATACCCCGCACAGTAAGATGGATGTTTTTCCTTGAATAAAGTTTGATGCTTAAATTTGGGTGAGTTAGGTGGTCACCCAAAGAAAGCACGAGTAAAATGACTCTATACTGGAAACCATGATATCTGACATGGCAACTTGGTACACTACTTTGTGATATTGCGTACCTAGTATTATGTTATCCCAAATTGGGACTAAAAGTTAGGAGCCCTACTTTATGATGGTGAGCCCTACCACGACATATTGATGGGGTATGTCACCCTACTGTTTGATCTTGTGTTCCTCCCCCTCACTAATATTCCAAATCTAGGAGGCAACAGAGATTTGGCAGTTGGTGAGAACATGAAATTCTAGGGCGTACCACCTAGCTCAGTAATGTTGCATTGTTGTTGAAAAATCATTATACTATGTCCATGTGTTTTCAAACTATTTTGCGATAAAGTGTTTTATAGTAGCTCTTATTTATGTTATATAAAAATTTATATTATGTTTTTGTATTACTTTGTGTACCAATCCATCTGTATTGACCCCCCTCCCCTACCTCTTTATCAAGACCCGAACCGGGGCCCTGGTCGTGACGAGTATCTCGAACCATGACGGCCAAAAACACCCCTATCTGTCTGGTAAACATGCACATAATTCATATGATAGAGAAATGTGGAAGATAAATAATATTAAGGAAAAATGGTCAAGAATCATATAAAAGCAATAATGGGGGATAACCCCACGTACCTCTCTATGTGAAAATATTAGGTGCTTTTTGAAGCCTACGTGGTGGGGATTCCAAATCTTTAATTTGGTTTGAAAACCCACGGTTGAATCATGAGTTGCTTGGGTTTTTATTTTTAAAACCTAAGGGGTGTTCTTGAGAGAACCTTTGAGAAAAGGATTATATTTTGATGAATTGGGGGCTAAATCTGGTATTATAGATGAAATTTGGGTGAGGTGAAATGACTAAAATGCCCCTAAGAAAACAAACAAATTCCAAACTATCCCTCAATTGACAAGTTGAAAGGATGAAATAAAACGGCTATAACTCCTTACTCAGAGGTTGTATTTTGATGAAACCAGCTGAATTGGAAAGAAGACTCAAGTATCTTTCATTTGATAGGTAGCAGCTCCCCCAGTTCATTATATTAAGAGAGTTATGATAGTTTGAAATTGACCTTGAAATGCTGAAAAATGGGAAATAGGCTATGCATCTTGCTACTGTTTTAAAATCGAAACACAGCCTTATGCATTCTGAAAATTCCAAAACTTATCCAAGATGTACTATGAGCTTGCGCGATTGTAACGTAACTTAAAAATCTTAAAATGGATATCGGAAAGGTTGACAAGTTGTATCCCGAAGATTGCCAACAAAAACGACTCTAAGTCCTCATTACACATAGAAAAATATTCTAGTTGTTAGCGCCTCAAACATAACACTAAAAATGAAATCAAATCGAGAATTTCATGGGGCATTATGATAGAAGTGATTACCACAGGTATGTTAATAAATAATAATTCAGTTCGGGTGTATATATGTAGGAACGACGGTCTAAAATCTAGCCCAAAAATACGGGGTGTTACATTATCTCCCCCTTGGGATCATTCGTCCTTGAATGATGGTTAGGAACATATTGAATCTTAGAGCTATGGAATAACACGGACATGATATGTTTCTCTAAGAAAGAATACACTGATCTGAAACATGACTATATGATTAGAACTACTGATGCTCCAAATTCTTACAACAGACGTGCATATATGATGCATGGAAAACACGACTGAAGCTACTCATATGCTAGATTCTCATAATGAACATGCATATCTGATGCATGGATCTGTGACTTAGTTGTTCTCATGAACGTATGACTAAATACACTGATAAGCTTATTTTTTTCTATTGAACATGCATTTCTAATGTATGCATATCTGACTGAACTGACGTATGAATGTATGACTGAATACTCAATAATAACTGGTGTGAGGCTTGTAATAAGAATCTATGCATGCAAATGAATGAGGTATCTCCCCCTTGGGATCCTATGTCCCTCTATGAATGCTCAATTCACTAAGATACTCGGGAAAATGAGGCGATGTATAGGGCACCTACGAATTGAATCATAACTGAACCTCTGGAATCTGAGTCTAATGCATGACGCATTAACTGATCTATACTCTCTATTGCTAGTATACTCTATCTTGGAATAGTAGCGTGTCCGAGATTTTGGGTAGAACGAATAAATAAAAAGACAAGAAAACAAGCCATGCGAATCTGCTTGTTAAACAGACTTACTGACTATACCGACTGAATTATGTCGGACCTTCATACTTAACTAGAGTATCTCTTCAATGTGCTCTCTAGAGAAGTTCTAACAATAATAAGGAGCCACGAATCTTGGGTATGGATTACATAAGACATCCAATTGAGGAAATCACAACATTGACACTACTCTGTAGTCTGGAATATAGACATATAATGTCACGACCAAAACTATGGCCTGGCCGCTACAAGCATTTCGAACCATGGAGGCCCGAAACACCCCTATATGTCTGGTATTATGCACCTAATTCATATTATCAAAGTAATTCAGAAGAAACACAATAGTTCAGAAACATGGTCATAAATATGAAAGCAAACAATAACGGGGAAATAAGGTTCCACCAACATCAATCAACCTCTAAACAACTATCTGCGAAAATATCTAACAAATGACTGAGTCAAGTAACTGTATATAAACTGGGACAAGGCCCCCAGTAGACCCCAAAACTAAATATAACTACAGGACATAAGACCTTCTGAAACATAGAAGGCACACCACTTGTCTCTACAACTCTGTCTGAATGATCTACTGATTCTCTTAACCCCTAGACTGGGCCTCTGAACCTGAGAGGTTGAAGAGGGGAGGGGGTCAGCACAGACGTACTAGAATGCAAGATATCAAAACAAAACATAATATTTTTACAAAATATAGTTGAGAGCCATTATAAAGCAATTTTGTATCAAATCATTTAAAAACACATGGGCGTAATGCAATAGTTTCTCAACAACAATGAAATGCAACTGAGCTAGGTGGAATACCCTTCATAATTTACACCAACTGCCCAACCTCGGTTGCCGCCGAGATTAGAGTATAAGTAAGGGAGCGACACACAAGACCACAAAGCATGGTGTCTCGACCCACTGGTAGTGCCAAAGATCACTTAGCCCGGGCTCCTACGTATAGTCCCAATTTGGGAATGACATAAAGTCAAGTACACAAGATTACTTAGCCTGGTAACAAATTTTTGTGTTGGCAAACATGTTTTCCGGGGATGAGCCCGTAAACTCAAAAGCCTTCTTCAAGAATCCAACTATATCATGTAAAATTAATACATTTAGA
This sequence comes from Capsicum annuum, assembly GCF_002878395.1. Taxonomy (NCBI): domain Eukaryota; kingdom Viridiplantae; phylum Streptophyta; class Magnoliopsida; order Solanales; family Solanaceae; genus Capsicum; species Capsicum annuum. The sequence goes on from NC_061115.1 coordinate 11,121,185, forward strand.
TTTCATCTGATTCAATCATATATCATATTCTGTAGGGTATCGACATACCTGACTTGAAAGCCATAAATATCACATTCTTCTCATTCAACCATTGTATTCAGCATGAATAACCTTCTTATTTTCAAGTCAAAATTATATCAATTCTCAAAACATTTCATGTCATGCTATTCAAGGTGTTTTCAAACAATTTGCATCATATGAACATTCAAAACAAATTCACATCATGAGATGAAATTTCATATCATTCATGCCCTCAAGTTCACATCTTTTTTGAATACATGCATATACATATATCATATAGCAAATCACTTTGGGAGTAGGTGTATGGGCCAAATCAATATCATAAAACGTTTAAAACATAATCATATTCATCATTTCAAAACCCTCATTTGAAAACATGAATTTTTAAAGCCCATGAGATTTTTGAGATAACCCCACGTACCTCTATTTCCAAAGATAATAGATGTTTCTTGAAGCTTGCAGATTGGTAATTCCAAATATGTAATTATCTTCGAAAACCTACGGTCGAATCTTGAACTATTTGGGTTTTTATTTTGAAACCCTAAGGAGAATCCTTGAGCACAATTGAAGAATGAGGGTGTATTTTGGGGTCCTTCGAACTGAATTTTGTGTTTTAGAGCTAAGTGTGGAAAAGGACCATTTTGCCCCAAAAACGGAGTGTTTAAGTCACTTGAATTCTTTACATAGTAACCGCCTAGCCTATTGCCTATGTTTACATAGGCGCCGCCTAGGCTATCACCTATGCTTTCCAGTGGCCCTGGATGATGGGTTAGGCGACACATATCACTTTGAAAGGCCATAACTTCTTGCTCGGGTATTAGATTTTATCAAAATTGGTATCATTGAAAAGCTAACTCGAAGAACTATCATTTGACACATAGTAGGCTCCGTAATTCGACATATATAGAGAGTTATGGTCGATGGAAGCTAACAAAATTTACAACATCCACTAAAACATAGTCAATCGAAATAGTTTGAACTCGTCCTTGAGTTGAAGGACCTCTATGGTCTAAATTCATGCTTGAATGGATTCACATACTACACAATTAATTGACATGCCGTATTGGCATAGGATTTTATGGGTTCGCGATTTATCATCACATCGGAATCATGGTCTATATTGTATCATGAAATGCGGGGAGTTACATATAACTCCTAAATTAGGATAGAATTACCAGACCTTTGGCAATACAACTTCTTACTTTCAAGCTTAGCACATTTCTCGAATATCCCTTAACTATACTATTCCCTATAAATATCATATCCATTCAATTCAGCTTAAAAATTCTCATATGAGCATTGGCAAGTTTTTTTCTACTAATGTCTAAAATAGGTTAATCCTTACACCGTGATCAAGCCTAACTTTAAGTCACAAAAATACAACATGCTATAGCATGCTATTATTTTAAACCATATGATATCACCTTCTATACCTCTTTTAAAGATCACATCCTAAGCATAACATGCCTTACCACTCAATGACTACTCTAAACTCTTAATATGAAGTCGCTAATGCATATTGCGACCTTCCACTACATTCCCAAAACATCATTCAAGCCTATTTTATAACCACATGTTAACTTAAAGGCAGTCACCCATAAATACGTACTTCACAGGCAGTCACCCATAAATACATACTTCACATAGTCTCTAAACTATTATCAATATAACTCCCTCGTGCTACCCTGAAACATATACACACAAACTTTTCCACTAACCATCACATGTATCAAAGACTTGGCCCCAAATCTTACTTCATACCTATGGCCTTATTTAAACAAGCATACTATGATATTCCATCAACAAGAACATTTACATCATCACCACTATCATTACATAGGGAGGGTCACTAAAAGGTTAAAACATAAGACCTTGAAGCATGAAAAGCTTTTTATACATGACTGAGCATACTATAAAGAGTGAGTACATGTGCCATGAGTTGCATGACCTCAACTAGAGTTCATACCATGAGGAATGTGATTCTGACTACTTGAATGAACTAGAACTCATTATCTTGGAATAGGAAAAGTACATGACTCTCTATCATATACAGGGATCATGAACTATGATCACAGAACTGAATCATAAGGCATGAGTAAGCACCCGGATAATTGAAAAAAAATACAGAGGTAGGAATTGGTTGATATTCACCCTCACTTTCTGATGTTCTAAATCATACTGCATCACTACTAAAATCTGAGAGCCTTACTTGGTCATTCGTTCTATCATCTCCCCCTTAGCTTCAAGTAATCATCTACAGTTTGGGAGATCCTTTACCAGATTCTAATTGAACTACACTTACTGCACTCTAGGGTCTAAAAAAAATGACAGTACACGCATATCATAGAACTTAACCCGAATGACTACCTTACGGGATACACTCTATCTTCCCATAGCCACCAATAGTCATAGTGTAATGCTGGTACACTTATTTCTATTGGTTCAACCGTCAAAACTCAAGCTTAGATGCTAACACTTAACATCGACATAGACAACCACTATTGCCAATCCAAATTTATATCCCTCTACTATGAGAACAAAGATCATCGCAAAAGGCCCCACACTATCAATCAAAACACCTTGACATGGCTATTTAGATCAACATATACCATTTAACTAGTCTTTCTCCACTTAACAATTCAATGGTACAATTAGCCACGCATAATAAGTAATAGCCTTAGAAAAAATGCCGCAACCTCATGTCACCTTAGGCATACTTCTACATCATACGTTCAATATCATACCTCACTATGAATCAAATAAACCTAATCATTTGCGTACAGTGTTCAAGCCTATAGATCACTTCCATAAAACCGGTATCATCACCCAATCGATTTTCACAACTATCTTAATGGGCATCACCTATTCAAACTTCGTGTCTAGTGTTGAACGTAAATATGATTTACAACCCAACCTTACACATAATTCTTACTTGAAAACTATGAATTAACCATCAAGAAACACTAGTACATAGCCACAAAAAATCGATCGTGACCTTACGGTTTTCCTCATCATAATCTATTAGCATGTACTATTTCAACACATCAAGCCTAATAATTAATCCCACAAAGCATACATCATAAATCTCTTACCAGTATTTACCACCACACTATCTAAATTCAAGCCATAGTGTAGCATCAATCAGTTACCATCAATAAAGAATGCAACATAAAATAAATATACTAATCCATTAAATTTGGACATTCTACCCAAATGCTTCAAAAATCTATCACATACTTTTCTCATAATTAGTACTAGTCTACAACTACTAAAAAAAAGAGGCTCAAGGGGGTAAAGTCACATAATAGAAATGATCATCCTTAATCTGATATTATAACCCCATACAATATTATCTACTTATACGGATTTCTCAATCCATACCTACTTATTCAATCATACCGTTAGACTACCTTCAATTTCCACAACAACCATGAGTCTATAATTATAACTTACTGGCTAAAATAACCATTTTCACACTTTAAGAAACTGACAAATCACCCTGATGAACAACTCCTTCTCTACCTTCTACTAAACTAACACACAAGGATGAATCACCTCTTTACTAACTCTATCTCATGCAAATAGACTCAAGTATACATATATTAAAAAACACAAGAACAACAAGTTTGACAACAAGTGGCTAGTGAATCAAAATAGGCCTTACATGGTTTCACTAGATTTTGATTTTTTTTTCAAAAAAAACCACCATTATAAGAGGATTATATATTAGAAGAGGTAGAAAATTGACACATAATATTTAATGGTGTAAGAATATACATCTTATTCTGTTGAAATAAAAATCTGAGTAAAACACTTCCACCCATTGACTCCCATACCATCCCCACGTTCTACTAGCTACCACATTAGTTTATCACTATAAACGGGGTAAATCATCATCAAACATCAGTTATTCAACTGAAATATTCATTTACACAAAAGTCACCCTTACTCTGACTTCTAACTTTGTGACTTCACATCACTAACTTCTTGGTCTAATTTCATTACCTATAGGTCATGACAACAACACTTTAACTCATACTACTATTCGGGTGGAAATACAGTTCCAACATTTTGTTACACATCGTCCCCCTGAAGCACGACATCCGCAACATAAATTTTTTTGACAAGTGACTGAATACACTCAATACCGTAGGCTGAAAAACAAGATTTCATCAATATCAACGTTCACACTCATATCAATACACTTTGAAGCAAACAAACTCTTCTCAAGTCCTTGCACAATTTTTAAAATCTTATATGACTCAATCAGAAAGGATTATATCAGGTAGATTCTAAACTTTTTGCACTTGAATCACCCAATAATGGGACATGTCTGAGAACATCTAAGTAAGAGAAGAATTTTGGGATGACTATTACATTTGCATGGGTGACACCATAGCACGAATTAGAGTATGAAAGAGGAACATTCTGACTCTTCTGCACGAACATAAACATGAAGAAAGAGAGACATTCCTAAATGCCTTATAGCCTCTTAACTATAAGTGTGGCGTACTACTACACACCAATAAACAAGACTCTACCCGATGCAATTTTGCAGACAACTTGGGACCATGAACCGTGCTTTGATACCAAGTTTGTCACTACCCAAACTAGGGCCCTGGCCGTGATGATTATCGCGAACCATGATGGCCCCAAACACCCCTATCTGTCTAGTAATCATGCACATAATTCATATGATAATGAAATATGGAAGTTAAATAATATTACAGAAAGATGGTCAGGAATCATATAAAAGCAATAATGGGGGATAATGTCCCTTAATCTCAGACAACATCTTGATAACATCTGCAAAAATCTCTACTACATGACTGAAACAAATGTCTATCTGAAAACTAGGACAAGGCCCCCCATAGACCCAAAACTAATTAATGAAAAATGAAACTACCAGATATCAACCCTTCCAAAATATAGAAGGCTCACCAAGTGACTCTGCAACTCGGTCGGAGGAATCTACTAATTTTTTGGACCCCTACAGTGCGTCTTTGAACCTTGGAGGAAGGGGGTCAATACACAAGTACTGTTACGTAGAGAAATCAAAACAAAAATATTATATTTTTACCATATATAGGTGAGAGCCATTATAAGAGCAGTTTTATATGAAATCATTTGAAAAACACATGGTCCTAATGTAATGATTTTCCAAGACCAATGCAATGTATTTTAGCTAGTTGGAATACCCTACAATTTGTAATACCACGGCTATGTGGAGTCCGACTTTTAGCTCGACGGTCGAGCCTCCCATCCAAGTAGCCGCTAGGATTTGGAGCCAGTGATACCACCCATGTAAGCACACCGTAAGAATCCCCCGATGTGAGATCCCCCAAATAATTTTATTAATCCTCTCATGTAGGATACAAGATCATATAACCTGCATCGATAACTACAGTTTCCAGCGATGAGCCCTTTCTTTCAAATGCCTTCTTCAGATATCCACCTTTCTCATGAAAATCAACGAGCTCAATCTTTGTTCAAAACAGTCACATGTCATACTCTTTAGGGTATCGTCATAACCAACTTGCATGCCATCAATATCACATCATTTTTCTCATTCAACCATTCTATTCAACATGAATAACCTTCTCATTTTCAAGTCAAAGTCATATTAATTCTCATGATATTTCATGCCATGCTCTTCAAGATGTTTTCAAACAATTTTCATCATATAAATATTAAAAATAAATTCACATCAAGAGAGAAAATGTTATATCATTCATGCTCTCAAGTTAACATATTTTTGGAATACATATATATAAATATATCATATAGCAATTCTCTTTGGGAGTAGGCCTAAGGCCCAAATCAATATCATAAAACTTTTAAAACATAATCATATTCGTAATTTCTAACCCCCATTTGAAAACATGAATTTTTAAAGCCCATGAGATTTTTGAGATAACCCCACGTATCTCTATATGCAAAAATATTAGGTTCTTCTTCAAGCCTACGTTGCGGGGATTCCAAATCTTCAATTTGTTTTGAAAACCCACGGTTGAATCTTGAGTTGCTTGGGTTTTTATTTTGAAACCCTAAGGGGCGTTCTTTAGAGAAACTTTGATAAAAGGATTATATTTTGATGAATTGGGGGCTAAATATGGTGTTATAGATGAAATAACTAAAATACCCCTAAGAGAACAAACAAATTCGAAACTGCCCCTCAGTTGACAATCTGACAGGCTGAAGGAAAACGGGTATAACTCCTTACTCAGATGTTGTATTTGGATGAAACTAGTAGCATTGGAAAGAAGACTCAAGGAGATTTCATTCGAGAGGTTGAAGCTCTCCCAGTTCATTATATTCAGAGAGTTATGATTTTTTGAAGTTTACCCTGAAATTCTGAAAATTGGGCAATAGGCTATGCGTCTTGCTACTGTTTTGAAATCCAAACCCAGCCTTATGCGTTCTGAAAAATTCCAAAACTTATTCGAGATGTACTATGAGCTTTTCCGATCGTAACACAACTTTAAAATTAAAAAACGGATGTTGAAAAGGTTGAAAAGTTGTATCCAGAAGACTACAAGCTAAAATGGCTCTAAGTCCTCATTACACGTAGAAAAATATTCTAGTTGTTAGCCCCTCTAAAATAACACTAAAACTGAAATCGACTCGAGAATTTTATGGGTCATCATGATAGGAGTGATTATCACACATATTTTAATAAAGAATAATTCAGTTTGGTTCTATATACATAGGAACGACAGTCTAAACTCTAGCCCAAAAATACGGGGTGTTACAATCTGAGGTTCTGAGGTTCAGTCTAGGGGTCCTGATAAGCAGTAGATATCTCAGACAACACATCAGAGCTCAGTGGTAAGCCTTCAATATTTTAGAAGGCTTAATGTCTTACAGGTATTTATTATTTATATGGTTTTGGTCAACTTAGGGCCTTGTCCTAGTTTTAGACAGTTGATATTTGATCATATAGTAGAGATTTCGCAGAAGTTTTTCACATCTTATTAGTTGGTGTTGGATTCTATTCCTTATTGTTCAAACTGAATCTAGAATATGACCATGTTTTCGTATTAGAATGTATTTCCATATCTTCTTTTACTATATGAATGTTGTGCATGATTATCAAACAGGATAGGGCGTCCTGGCCTTCATGGCTCGGGATGTGCAGTCATGGCCAGGGCCTCAGTTCGGATCGTGGTAGGTACACTTCTCATGTTCTCCAAATCCATATCAACAATGACTTTCTTGCACTATGCATTAAGAAGACATACCAAAAATTCTCAACTAACTATGATATTTACCAAAGATTTGCCTCCATATTCCCTCATCCTCTAGCCTTAGATAGAAAAGCATATATAATCTTTCTTAATGAGGGTCATCAGCTCCTTCTCATCAAAACCATTTATCCTCCATTATCATCACCACTATCTTAACATAATAAAAGGCCACTAAAGGCTAATGCATAAGGACCTGAAGCATCAAAAAATACTATACATAACTTTGACACATAGCTGAGACCTGAGGAATAGAATGTCACAGGAATGGATTCATTTAAGAGATCTAAACTAAGGAAATAAAGGATATAAGGCTGAATTTCATTGATCATTAAGAGTGATGCATGAATAGTGGAGCTGAACATACAATAAAGCATAAGTACATGATTCATGGTCTGCATGACCTTAATTTGGAGTTCATGATTTAAGGAATATGAATCCGACTGCTGATTGAACTTAAATTCCTTATACTAGGAATTGGAAGCATACATGATTTGTATATAACATACATAATATGAACTGTGGTCATGAAGTTGACACGTAAGGAATAAGTAGATATCATGATTATTGAAAAACCATGCACTGAGATAACAATGGTTCGTGCATCTTCCTCCCCTACTGATGTTCTACAATGCACTAGCTTCACCACTAGAATCATAGATCCTAACTTGATTACTCATTCTACTATCTACACTTGGATAAAGACATCATTCTAAATCCGTGGGACCCTTTACTAAACTTTAATCTAAACTGCAACCACTTTACTCTAAAGTTTGGGGTATACAATACACATAAAAATTAAACTTACCCTGAAAGACTATATCTCAATGTGTAACACCCACTGCTACTATTCTCTTCTGAGATTCAACTCATTGGTTTCTATAGCCCCAAAAATCATAATGTAATAACATGAACACTTACTAGTTTAGAATCTTTATGAGTATTACTATATCCTGAGTTCACACCATCTATCCAAAACTTCTCAATTTAGCTATTAAGAACACTATGTACTATTGAACCAACCTTTTTCCACTTAACAAATTCTAGGGTACTATTAAACACACACAATCTTAATACACTTTTAAAATAATGCATCCCCATATCACCTTTGGCACACCTCTACATCATACTTAATTACAAATAAATGAACTTAAACTCTTGCATACATTTTTCAAGCCTACTAGATCACTTCCATATAACTAGCATCACTAATTACACAATCATTATATCCACCTTGAAGTTCATTCACTGTACAATATTAGTGTCTAGTGCTGGGCATGATTAACAACCCAACCTCACAAACTATTCTCACTTGGAAGCTATAAAATAAAATATCAAGAAACACTAGTCCACTATAACCTCATAACAATAATAATTGATCGCAATCATATGGTGTATTTATTGAAATTCATTAGCATATCCTCCTTCTACACATTATGACTATTTAATCATCTATAAACCTAAATTGCATTCATATCTCTTAAAGTTTCATCAAATATTCTTTTCCTTAGCCACATGGGGAATCCTATATTAACAATACACAACCACCACATACTTCATGAATATCTTATACTTTTCTAAAATAACAAATAACATTAATAACTCCTTTCATACTTCAAGAAAACAATAATTCACCTTGACTAAAAACTCCTTCTCTTCCTTCCACTAAACTAACACACAAGGGTGTATCACCAAAACACAATATAGAAAAGAAGGAGAAGTATGGATTAATACATGAATCGGCAAAAGTTTCTGAAGGGACAAATTTATAGATCGATCAAGAGTATAAGAAATGAAGCTTTTCTTAAATGCTCAGTAGCATCTCGAAGAAAAGTATAGATGTATCTATACCATTATACAAGAATCTACTAGACACTACTTCATAGTCACCCTAGGAAACATGAACTCTGGGCTCTAATACCAAGTTTGTAACACCCAGAGACTACCCCTGGATGTCATATGGTGCTTGGGACCACATGTAATCTCAACCTAACACTTGTACTAGCATAACATATAAGCAACTGAATAAAATACACAAGTCTAAAAGAATAATGCAGAAGATAAATCTTTTCAGAATATGATCACTACAAAGCTATATTAAAATGATAAAACTCTGATTATACATAAAAAAACTGGAACTAACTACTTTAACTATACAAACTGACTATGAAGCCTCTACAAAATATTGACTATAGGTAGCAAGGACTCCACCCCAACTGCAACTAAGTAATACGTATGAGTAAGGAGGTAAAGAACATAAAATAACGTCTAACTAAAGTCCCCAAAGTAGGAGTACTCATTATCTGCTGGCTGAAAATAACAACCGCCTGATTATGATGTGCATGATACAGTTGGCACCTACATTATTTAATAATTTAGCACATAGATGCATATGTTTATTAGTACTTTTGGAATGTATTGAGCACGCGGGAGTGAATGCATAAGTAAAATAATAGTTTAATGTACATATAAGATTTTAAATAGTGCATAATAATTATAAATGACTCACATTGGGATTGAATAAAACAAAGCTGTGAAAATCATAAACATGAATTACGAAGAAGAATAACTTTGTGAGTCATAACACTTAATTCTAAAAGCGGTTTGTTTTTCTTTCTCTTGGGAGTTTATTCTAACCGACATAGACTATTTGACCTATCATGGAATTAAACATCTTACCCACATTAGGGAGATCTGCATAGGAATAAAAGCTTATCTGAACTGATCATGACTTAGACAACTATGGGCACTTAAACCTATGGTGTCGCATAATTTTGGGGCATGATACCTTGGAATCATACACAACTCGGTGTTAAATATTACTCCTATACTTATCACTTATAACTTATGGAAATCCCCCTTAAAATAGAGCAAAGGCTTAAAATGAAAACCAATTACGCTTCTCTTTCTTTGAATATCAAATTATATGAACAATGTGGATTCCTTATCTTGTATTAGGATCAAAAGATCAATTTATTTTCTTAAAATCATGGTAAACAATTAGCAAAGAAACTTATGACCGTGGTCTTCATGAATTCTCAAACACATTTTTGACATAGATTATCAAATAAAATTTAAGAGCATAATCTTCTTAAAATATCAACACTTAGACTATGGGCTTAAAATTCATGCTTAAACTCATGAAGATTCACAACAAACTTCATGGTCAATGTCATTCTTGGAATCACTCAAAAGTATCGAATCCTAAGAATAAAATGTTATTCATGATATAAATCATCAATTCAAATCATAAGTAGGTAATATAAACATGCACTTTAATACTTAAGGCATATATAAATTCACAAACTATAACCAAGATACTTTTTGAATGAAACTCATGAAATCTTAACTTACAAATATGTTTTGGGAATAAGGATGAAAGATGACCCTTGTTCATAACCCCACATACCTTAATAGGTTTTATTTGATGTAGAGAACTTGACTTGGAAAACTTGAGAATGTTCTTGAAAGCTTTTTTTTGAATTCTTGAACTTGAGAACTCAAATTCATGTTTATCGTAAAGAGATTATAATAGAGTATTGAAGTTCTTGGATTGGGAATTGTAATCTCTTGATTTTCTTGAAGAAGGACTTGTATCTTTTTCTTGGGAGATGATCTTGATTGGAAACCCTAATTTTATTATTTTTGATAGTGGAGAGGATTATGAGTGATGAAAAACTCAAATTTTATCACTTAATATGGTTTAATGCATTATTTAAGTCGTCGGAGCTGAGGGAAAAGATGAAAACACTCATCCAAAAAAGAATGGGAATTACTGAATTTTAAGGGTGATGACTTGTGATGATAGCTCTTCAATTAGTTGATGGCCCATCAACGTAGGTCATCACTTGGAGGATGATATTGATGATATTTACAACATCCTTTTGTATCATATTAAGTATATTTTTGGTATTTTTGATTCCCCAATCTTCTTAAACACGGGATTTCATCACAAATAAACCAAAATCCATTAGAATTCACCCAAAACCATTAGAGCATGAATTTAAGATTTTATGCATGAATTTAAAAGGGGTTTTGGAATCTATGTTCTAAATTACGTACTCCAAATTTCTTAATGTTACTAATTGTTTTTACCTTGTGGTCCTATCCACTAAATTGATTTACATGTATACGAATATGTATGAGATTTGAGATTTAGGATTGTTTGAGACCATAAATTATGAACTCTCTCTCTTGTATTAGAATAAAGCTTATGGTTTTGTTGGAAATGAGTTGAAATACATGTTTTAGTATTTGAAAGATGTTTTATCAATGTGTTTGTACTTGAATATGATTTTGAATTGTTGAGAGGGTGTCTTCACATAACTATGTAATGTTAAATAGAAAGAATTGCATAAGATTGACACTTTTAACTTGACCAGCTTTGTTTATTGAATCATTGATGAAGAGAATTTACTTCACGGTTGTACATGAGTTTCATGAAAGTATTGTTGATTTGGTGGTCCTGAATTTCATGATTTAAAAGCAGAGATATAAATTGCTATAAATGGCTCAGATAATGTGACTTGCAAGTCAATGGTATTAGGTTACCATAAGTATTTATGCCTTAACAGAGTATGATTTCAGAGTATGATTGCAGATTATGATTTCAGAAAATACATGTTTTGAAAGAGTCAAAAATAGGCTTAAAGAGGGTTATGTGGTTACCTAAAAGGCCTTTAGTTCAAGTAACTCTTCGCTTAATAGGCGTACTATATTCAAAGACTCGGACCATTGCAGCACACTTGGGTTGGTAGCTTGGCTGCTGAGTTAACGGCAGATCCCATATAGTTCGTGGCATTATAGATTGTAGGGTACACCACCTAGGGTACACCACCTAGCGCAGAAGTTATACAAAGAATTTAACAGATTCTTTTTGGACCGCCCATGTGATTTCTTACTATATGACATGTTTATGAAATTTTTTAAATTGGTATCAAATATGTTGAATATAAATGGGTATTTTGGATTTGCTATGCATACCAGTACATCTGTATTGACCCCTCTTCCCTACCTCTCAGGTTCTAAGGATCAGTCTTGTTGTCCAAATAAGCAGTAGATAATTTAGATAGCAGATAAGACTTCTCTATTTCAGAAGGCCTATCCTTGCAAATTATGTCATCTATTATAGTTTTGTTCTAGGGGGGTCCTTGTCCCAGCTTCAGATAGTTGTCAGATTTTCATGTATTAGAGATTTGGTAGACTGTTTTCTAGATGTTGTTTTGTTGATTTTGGATTTCATTCCTTATGGTTAAATTTAATCTAGATTATGAACCAGTTTTCATATTAGATTAAAATTTCTCAATTACTTCTATTATATGAACGTTCTACATGATTACCAGATGTTAAAGGGTGTCTAGGCATACATGGTTCATGATTGTCGTAATGGCCAGGGACTCGGCTCGGGTCATGAAAAACTTGGTATTAGAGCATGGTTCATTGTCCCAAGGGTGTCTGCGAAATTATGTCGGGTATAGTCTTTTTTATGGGTGTGTAGCGCACCACACTTGTAAACAGGAGGCTACAAGGAGTTTAGGAATGTTTCCATTCTTTGTGATTTAGTTCGTGCTTTGGAGTCTAATCTGTCCTCTAATCAGTGATCTATTGTATTTCATAAAACAAGCCATGCCTCCCCGTCGCACTAATATTAATTATTAGGATGATGAAGTTTGTCCAACTCATGGCATGCGAACCTATAATAGATCGCATACCCTAGAACCTGTTCCAACATTGTGAGTACCTCCAGCACCGACCAGTCCTCCTTGAGCTTCAAGAATAAATGTTAACCATCCCAAATCTTCTCAGAGGGACATATCGAATGCAGAATTTAGACAGTCCATTCATATGCTTGCACAGCTGGTAGCCGCACAGACTCAGAGGTCAGATGATACTAGATCTGCATCTGTTGCTTCGAAGGCTACTAGGGTGGTACAGTTCATGATGATGAAACTACCTAAATTTTTTGGCACTGAGGTAGAATAAGACACACAGGAGTTCGTGGATGAAATAAGAAAGATTTTCAGAGTGATACTTGTGGATCAAGTGCAAGGGGTTGAATTAGCAGCATACTATCTTAAACAAGTAGCAATCCAATGGTATAACGAGTGGGAAGAGGCGAAGGGTGAGAGTATTGAGCCCACAGTTTGGGGTGAATTTGTGGAAGCTTTTCTTGACCGATTCTTTTCTCTAGAGTTGAGGGAAGCTAAAGCAGAAGACTTCATGAATCTTACACAAGGAAAAATAAGTGTCCAGCAGTACACTTTGAAGTTCAACCAATTGGCCCTTTATGCACAAGAGATGTTAGGTAATATGAGGTCCCTATTGAGGAAATTTGCATTCGGCCTTTCAGATGATCTAGCACTTGAATGTCAAGGGGCGATGCTAAATAGAGTCATGGACCTTGCTAGGCTGTCAGTCTACATGTAGGAGGTAGAAGATACAAAAAATAAAATCTTTGAATCTAGGGAGAAGGACAGACATGCGAAAAGAGCCAAAATAGCAGATAAGAATCATAGTCAGCAGTAGAGCGGTAATTGGGGTAACAAATGGAAAAAGAGAAAGAATTGGGGAAATACACAGTCGGAAGCTAGTTCTCTACTATCAAGAACTTTAGCGGAGCAGCGCATCCATAATTTTTAATAAGGTCAGGGATCGAGGATGCAAGGTACGCAGTCACAGGGAAGTATAGCTATAACCTACCAGTCCTATTTGTGCTATGAGAGATATGGGAGGAATCATCCAGGGAGATGTCAGTTTGTAACTTGGGTGTGTTATTTATGCGGCCAGCCAAGCCATATCCAGAGAGAATGTCTGGTAGTGAGAAGTAATGTTGGAGGTACCAAGTCATAGGTGAATTCTTCTGTACCGCCACCGCCTTAAAAGAGTGCCACTTCAGCTGCTAGAAACGGCCGCAAATGGTTCTATGCCTTGAACAAGCGCCAGTAGGCAGAGGTTTCCCCAGATGTAGTTATCGGTACGTTGCAAATGTTTTCTCGTGATGTTTATGTTTTACTTGATCCTGGGTCCACCTTATCCTATGTGACCCCTTATGTGGCAGTTGGTTTTTGTTTGATCCCGATGTGATTACTGAACCTTTCTCCATTTCCACTCTAGTGGGAAATTTTGTTATAGCTAGAAGGGTGTAAAGGGATTGTGTTGTGAGGCAGAGGTTTCCCCAGATGTAGTTATCGGTACGTTGCAAATGTTTTCTCGTGATGTTTATGTTTTACTTGATCCTGGGTCCACCTTATCCTATGTGACCCCTTATGTGGCAGTTGGTTTTTGTTTGATCCCGATGTGATTACTGAACCTTTCTCCATTTCCACTCTAGTGGGAAATTTTGTTATAGCTAGAAGGGTGTAAAGGGATTGTGTTGTGACTATTTGTGGTTGGGATACTATGGCAGCCCTCATAGAAATTCAGATGGTTGTCTTTGATGCCATCTTTGGAATGGACTATATCCATTCATGTTATGCTATACTAGACTGTAGAACCCGAAAGGTTATTTTTTCCTTTCCAAATGAACCAGTGGTAGAATGGGAGGTGCATTCTTTAGCACCAAGAGGGCATTTTATATCTTATCTGAGAGCTCGTCAGCTCATTTCTAGGGGTTTTCTATATCATCTAATTGAAGTAAAAGATTCTAATGTTAAGAGTCCACCTCTTCAGTCAGTCCCTGGGGTAAGTGAGTTTCCAGAAATCTTTCCTAATTATCTCTCAAGAATACCACCTGATAGGAAAATATATTTTGGCATTAATGTTTTGCCAGATACCCTTCCCATCACTATTTCACCATATCGAATAGCTCCAGCACAGTTGAAAGAGTTAAAAGAATAGCTGGCAGATTTTCTAGATAAAGGTTTTATCCATCCTAGTGTTTCTCCCTAGGGTGAGCCTGTACTTTTCGTGTGGGAAAAAGGTAGTTCCCATCATAGCTGCTTAGATTACCACCAGTTGAAAAAGGTCACGATTAAAAATAAATATCCTCTTCCTAGATGATCTTGTTGACAAACTTCGAGGTCCTAAATGTTTTTAAAAAATAGACCTTCATTCAGGATATCATCAGTTGAAGGTTAGAGAGTCTGATATTCCCAACAAAGCTTTTTGAACTAGATACGGTCATTATGAATTTTTAGTCATATCCTTCAGGTTAACTAATGCCCCTGCAGCCTTCATAGATATAATGAATAGGGTCTTCCATCAATTTCTAGATTTGTTTTTCATAGAATACATTTTTCTCATTTTGGCTTATTCTAAGAGTAAGGAGGACCATACCAATCACCTCCAAAATACTTTTCAGACTCTCTGAGATCATAAGTTGTATGAAAAAATCTTCAAATGTGAATTCTGGCTAAGTGCTATTGCTTTCTAGGGACATATTGTGTCCAGTGAGGGAATTAAGGTTGATCCCTAAAAGATTGAGGCAGTGAGAGAATGGGCTAGACCCATGACTCCAACCGACATCTAGAGCTTCTTGGTTTGGTAGGGTATTACAGAAGATTCGTAGTGTGTTTTTCTTCCATAGCTGCTCTACTTACAAAGTTGACTAAGAAAAAGGTGAAATTTGTGTGGTCTGACTCATGTGAGAATAGTTTTGAGAAATTGAAAGACAAATTGACTACTGCACCTGTGTTGACTCTTTCGGAAGGTACAAAAGGTTTTGTTGTATACTGTGATGCGTCCCGAGTGGGACTTGGGTTTGTTATTATATAGCATGGTAAAGATATGACTTATGCATTTAGGCAGTTGAAAATGCATGAGTGCAATTACCCTACCCATGATTTGGAGTTAGAGGTTGTGGTGTTTGCACTTAGAATCTGGCAGTACTATCTTTATGGGGTGAATGTTGATATTTTCACTTACCATATAAGTTTGTAGTATGTTTTCTCACAGAAAGAATTAAACCTCAGCTAAAGGCATTGGACGAAGCTATTGAAAGATTACCACATGAGCCTTCATTATCACTCGGGTAAGGCAAATGTTGTAGCTGACACCATCAGCCAGTTGTCTATGGGTAATATTTCTCATGTTGAGGAAGGAAAGAGAGAAATAGTGAAGGATATTCAACGACATGGAAATATTGCAATGTGACTCTTAGATTCAGAAGATGGAGGGGTGGTTGGTCATGAGATAGTTAAATCATCCCTTTGTGATGAAGTTAAAGAAAAGTAGGTAGAGGATGCCATCTTGATGCAGATCAAGAATAATGTGGCTCAACAGAAGGTAATGTCTTTGTAAATTGGTGGTGATGGTATTTTAAGATATCCGGGATGATTGTGTGTGATAGACATAGATGGTCAGCGGCAGAGAATCCTTGAAGAAGCTTACACTTCAAGTGATATTGTTCATCCAGGCTCTATGAAGATATCTCATGCTTTAAAAGATATATACTGGTGGAATAATATGAAATATAATGTGGCTAACTTTGTTGCCAAGTGTTTGAATTGTTATCAATGTAAAGTAAAGCATTTGCAGACAGGTGGTACATCCCAAGGGATAGCTTTACCTCTGTGGAAATGGGAGATGATCAATATGGATTTCATGACGGGACTTCTAAGGTCCCGAAAATAGTATGATTCCATTTGGGTGATTATAAACTGGCTGACTAAGACTGCCCATTTACTGCCTGTTAGGATGAACTATTCGAGTGATGATTTTGCTAAGCTGTACATTAAGGAGATAGTTCACTTACATGGGGCACCGGCATCCATCATATCTGACCGAGGTATGTAATTTTCGCTACGGTTTTGGAGGTCTTTTCAGAGGGCTTTCGGTACACAAGTGAACCTAAGTACTACATTTCAACCTCAGATGGATGGGCAAGTTGAGTACACCATTCAATCCCTTGAGGATTTGT
The DNA here is from genome assembly GCF_002878395.1 of Capsicum annuum. Classification (NCBI taxonomy): domain Eukaryota; kingdom Viridiplantae; phylum Streptophyta; class Magnoliopsida; order Solanales; family Solanaceae; genus Capsicum; species Capsicum annuum. The sequence goes on from NC_061115.1 coordinate 11,138,306, forward strand.
TGAGAGCCTGTGTGATTTACTTCAAGAGTAGTTGGGTGGATCACTTGCTACTAATAGAGTTTGTGTATAATAATATCTACGATGACAGTATTATGATGGCTCTATTTGAAGTATTGTATGGAAGAAGATGTAGGTTGCCTATAGGATGGTATGAACTGTGCGAGACTCAGTTGTTTGGGCCTGGTCTTCTTAAACAGGCAATGGAAGACGTGAAACTTATTAGAGAATGCCTTAAGACAGCACTGAGTCGACATAAATTCTATGCCAATGTTAGAAGAATGGAGTCTAAATTTGAGGTTGGTGATTGGCTATTTCTAAAAGTTTCTTCTTTGAAGGGAGTCATGCGATTCAGGAAGAAATTTAAGTAGAGTCCTCGAAATATAAGACCATACCAGATTTTGAGATGGATAGTTGGAGTCGCATATGATTTAGAATTTCCTGTGAGTTTGGGATTTGTTCATTTGATATTTCACACATCTATGTGGAAAAAGTATATTGGAGACCATTCTCTAGTGATACTCGTAGAATACATCAATGTGACAGACTCCTTGTCTTATGAGAAAGATCCTGAAGCAATCTTAGATTGCCAAGTTTGGAAGTTGAGAAGTAAAGAAATATCCTCCGTTAAAGTGTTATGGAGGAATCAAAGAGTTGAAGGAGCATCTTGGGAATCAGAAGATTACATGAGAGATAGACACCCAAACTTGTTTGATCTGGTGAATGAAGAAATGGAAGGTACAATATAATCTCTATCTTATTTTTTTCTTATGCCTTAGTACGATTGAAATCGTGCTTGACTATGCTTCGTCTCATCATTCAAAGATGAACGATCCCACGGAGGGGAGGGGGGAGATAATGTAACACCCCGTAAAAATTCATACGTCTATTGGCCTCGAGTAGTATGCTCAAAGAGTTGAAAATACTTCAAAATTTTTCTAAGTGTTCAATAGACATAGTCTTATTTTTGGCTTCTAATCTTCGAAGATTTTATTTTCAACCTTTCCGATCTCTGTTTCTTGATTTTTTTGTTGCGTTGTGATGGGGAAAGTTAGGAGTATTCCTCAGGTGAGTTCCATAATTTTTAAATGAGCTTAAGTTCATGTTTGGGTTGGCAAAATAGTAGAAAAAGGCGATTTAGGGGTGCCTCCCGGGGTACTCCACCATTCTAAGTATGGCGCTCGCCCTGGCCATTGCACTACTATAAGAGGGACAACGCCTAGGTACTCTAGTGGTCTAGTCAGGGCGCTCCCTAGATATCATTCCTAACCTATTTATAGCATCCTTTTCCGTCTCATTAAGGGTATTTTGGATATTTTTGATTCCCCAATCATCTTAAACATGGTATTTTATCCCTAATACACCAAAATCCATTAGAATTCACCCAAAATACTCAAGAACACTCCCATGGGTTTCAAACTAAAAACCCAAATAAATTAAGATGCAACCGTGAGTTTCCAAAAGTGATTGAAGATTTGGAATCCCTAATCGGTACAATTCAAGAATTGTCAATTATTTTTCGAGATTGAGGTAGGTGGGGTTTATACTAAAAACTACCTGGGCCTAAAACCATTAGAGCATGATTTTAAGATTTTTATGCATGAATTTCAAAGGGGTTTTGGAATTTATGTTCTAAATTACGTACTCTGAATGTTTTAATGTTACTAATTCTTTTGACCTTGTGGTCCTATCACCTAAATTGATTTACATGTATACGTATATGTATGCGATTTGAGATTTAAGATTGTTTGAGAGCATAAATTTTGAACTCCCTCACTTGTATTGGAATAAAGCTTATGGTTTTGTTGGAAAAGAGTTGAAATAAATGTTTTATGATTTGACAGATATTTTCTCAATGTCTTTGTACTTGAATTTGATTTCGAATTGTTGAGAGGGTGTTTCTGCATATAACTATGTGATATTAAAGAGAATGAATTGCATGAGATTGAGACTTGTAACATGACCACCTTTTTTAAGGGAATCATTGATGAAGAGAATTAACAACATGGGTTTACATGAGTTTCCTGAAAGAATTGTTGATATGGTGGTCCTGAATTTCATGATTTGAAAACAGAGATATAAATTTCTATAAATGGCTCAGAGAATGTAACTTCCAAGTCAATGGTATGATGATACCAAATGTATATATGCGATAACAGGGTATGATTTCAGAGTATGATTGCAGATTATGTTTTCAGAAAATATATGTTTTTAAAGAGCTAAAAATTGGCTTAAAGAGGGTTAAGTGGTTACCCGAAGAGGGATTGAGTTCAAGTAACTCTTAGCTTGAAACCGTATTTGCTAATACGGGTATATTGTTATTGTATGCTGGCGATGGTTGTGGGGCGTAGTAGATTTAGAGAATCTAACCCTTACAGCACACTTGGGTTGGGGGCTTGGCTGCCGAGTTAATGGTAGATCCTATATAGCCCATGGTATTAAAGATTGTAGGGTACACCACCTAGCGCAGAAGTAATACAAAGAGTTTCACAGAGTCTTTTAAACCGCCAATGTGATTTCTTACTATATGATATATTTATGAACTGTTTTAAATTGCTCTCATATTGTAACACCCCTATTATCTGAACCGGAAAGCTACATGGTGCTCATGACCCTGAAGGGCCACGAACAAACCTATGAATGGTATCTATGCCTATACACTATATAATATACGAATATAAATATGGAAACATGAACTTAAAAGCCATAAGGTTCAAACTGGATAAACATCTGATAAGAATAATGTCTGAAAGCATCTAACTGTCTGAGTAAGGAGTTGATAAGGCATGTCCCCAACTAGATCCAACTATTGAAATAAACTGAAAACTAAAATATTAATGAAATCATCTTGTCCTCGAATATAGAGGACTCACTTCAAACTCCGATTGCTGAGTCTGGAATCTATTATTGATCTAAAGCTCGTGCCTCTGAACCTATGGTTTAACATATGAGGAAGCACCATAGAATAAATGCGTCAGTACGTCTGAATTTACTGAGTATATGAGTGAGGTAGGATAAATGCAAAGGGTTTATATACATCAACAATGTTGACTGATATAAACATGAGAATACATACATGTATAAGTAACTATAAGTGAACTCGTGGTGATACTGAGTATTGAGTCTGAATACTGACAATATGAGATTACTGATACTAAGATATTGAATAGATGAAGGACTATTTCTTATAGTTCGAACAATGAGGAACTGGTCTGATTGATTGTGTCTAACAGTCATAAAACTGATACTGCTAATGTAAGCTTTGGCGACTGATATAACTAATGTAACTGATACTGAGCGACTGTATCTGACATTCTGAGTTCTAATTGAACTATTTGATTTCCTTTCTGAGCTGAGTGACTATATATGAGATCAGTCCTATCTAAGGGGTGATCTTAAGTATACTGATAATAAATAGATGATTTAACCTAGTCTGAGATCAATCCTACCTAGCAGGTGATTTCTAAATCCGATGATACTGATACTGATTGACCATAGTTGAGATCAATTCTATCTAATGGGTGCTTACAAAGCCTACTGATAATGATAAGGATTGACTGTATCTAACAGCACTGAATCTGTACTATTGAATTGAGTTAACAATATATGATAGTCCTGAATCTGTAACTAAAACTGCGAGATGTATTCATCTAACTGACATGCCCCATGATAAGCTAATTAGGATCCAATCTCCACCCTGACTGGAAAGGTGTCAGTACCAAGCCACCAGTAAAGACAACTGATGTGCAGTCAGTCCTAATCTAGCGGGTGACCACTAGGATCAATCTTATATATTTAAATATGCTAATGGGTGATCCCTGAGTATGTCAGTCCTATCTAATGGGTGACATCTCGTACCTACACTAGCTACATAGTTCTGGATCTGGAGGATTGCTTCTAAGGATCTAATTCCTATCTAGAAGGTGAGTCCCCATTGCTAGGCTCACTCGGGGCTGAATCCTACTCCTACCTAAAAGACACTAAATTGAATAATTGAGCTGAATTGAATAAGTAAACTGAACTGATTAGCTAAACTGATACTAGTGGTATTGTTTAATGGAGTTCAACTGAGTTTCTATAACTGACGGAACATACTATGTTCTGAGGAATGACAGAAAATACTGATATTACTGAGATCGCTAGGAATGTGTCACAACCCGAACCAGGGCCTAGCCGTGACTAGCATTTCAAACCATGGAGGCCCAAAACACCCCTATCTATCTGATAATCATGCACATAATTTATATGATCAATGTAATGCGGAAGAAACAGAATATAATGGAAACATGGTCTAGAATCATATGAAAACGAAAATGGGGAATATTGTCCCACAATCTAAATAAACATCTCTAAAACCGTCTGTGAAATCCCTACTACATGTCTGAAATAATGTCTATCTGAAAACTGGGACAAGGCCCCAAGTAGACCCAAAACTAATATAATATAAAAGGACTGCAGGATATAAGACCTTCCAAGACATAGAAGGCTCACCACTTGTCTCGGCAACTCTGTCTGAATGATCTACTGATTCTCTTGACCCCTAGACTGGGCCTCTGAACTTGAGAGGTTGGAGAGGGGAGAGGGTCAGGACAAAAGTACTGGCACTCAGAGATATCAAAGCAAGAAATAATATTTTTACATATTATAGTTGATAGCCATTATAAAGAAATTCCGTATCAAATCATTTGAAAACACAAGGGTGTATTTCAATAATTTTTCTCAACAATTATGAAATGCAACTGAGCTAGGTGGAATACCCTACATAATTTACACCAACTGTCAAACCTCGGTTGCCGCCGAGATTACAGTATAAGTAAGGGAGAGACACACAAGACCACAAAGCATGATGTCTCGACCCAATTCAAATATGATAGTCCACAAGACCATAAAGCATGGCTCCTACCATAATCCCAATTTGGGATAGTATAATATCATGTATGAAAGATCCCAAAGCATGGTGCCCATATTCCGTGTCGGCAAACCCGTTCTTCCAGCGATGAGCCGCTTGTGTCTCAAACGCCTTCTTCGAGCATCCACCTTTCTCATGTAAAATCAATGCATTCAAATTTCATATTATTCAATCGCATATCGTATTCTGTAGGGTATGGTCATACCCTACTTGCAAATCATCAATATCACATCCACATATGCATAATCATGTAAAAACCAAGGTACTTCATCATTTACAGCTGGTGAACAATATTTATTTCAAATTCATGCTCTCTTTTGTTGATCTCAATAAAATATGGAGTATCGACACATTATCATAGGAATTTGAAAACAATTTATCAACTACCATGGAAAATCTCAAATCACATATGCATGGTTTCAACCATTGAAGTATGTATGAAAACAATTCCCATGACATAAAGAAAATGACTTAGAAATCATGTTGAAAGCAAGATATTAGCATTTGATTGAAATCCCCCATTTAAAAGCATGCATGTTCATAAAGACTACACCCATGAGATTTTTGGATAACCCTACGTAACTCTATTTCTAAGGATAATAGATGTCTCTTGAAGCTTGCAGATTGGTGATACCAAATATGTAATTATCTTTGAAAACCTACGGTCAAATCTTGAACTATTTGGGTTTTTTTACATTGAAACGCTAAGGAGTATCTTGAGAACTTTTGATGAAAGAATAAGTATTTTGGGGTCCTTGGAACTAAATCTCATCTTGTAGGGCTAAGTAAGGGTGGAAAACGAACACTTTGTCCTTAACACGGAGTATTTAATTCACCAGAATTCCTTACATAGGCTCCATCTAGGCTATCGCCTATTTTTACATAGGCGCCGCCTAGGCTATCGTATATGTTCACTTAGGTGCCGCCTACGCTATCGCCTATGCTTTCCAGTGGCCATGGGCAATTGGTTAGGCGTCGATTATCACTTTAAAGGGCCATAACTTCTTGCTCGGGATCTGGATTTTAGCCAAATTGGTATTGTTGGAAAGCTAACTCGAATACCTATCATTTGACACATAGTAGCTTCCTAATTCAACATACCCAGAGAGTTATGGTCGATAGAAGCTGACACACTTTCCAACCACTACTAAAACATAATCGATCAAAATACTTACAACTTGTCCTTGAGTTAAAGGACCTCTATGGTCTAAATTCAAGCTTGAGCGACTTCACATGCTACACAATAATTAACATGCCGTATTGACATAGGATTTGATGGCTTCAGGATTAGCAACGCATCGTAATCATGGTTTTTATTCTAGCCCAAAATGTGGGGACTTACATTATCCCCCCTTAGGATCATTCATCCTCAAATGATGATGCGGGACACAGACAAACACAATTTCAAGCATAATAATGGACTAGCACAGATAATATAGGAATAGTACCTTTTGTCTCCTCCACCATTGAATCAAAAAAATTGGGATATCTGATTCTCATGTCACCTTCTAACTCCAAGTTGCTTCTTCGACTTTCTGATTCCTCCACAGTACCTTTATTAAGGCTATCTCCTTGCTCCTCAACTTTCAAACTTAGCGATCTAATATTTCCACGGGCTATTCTTCGTAAGACAAGGAGTCTGTCACTTTGATACCCTCTACTAGCAATACCATAGAATGATCTCTAATGTATTTCTTCAATATGGATACATGGAATACCGGATGAATGGAACGCAAACTTGCAAGAAATTCTAACTCATACGCAACTATACCAATCTTCATCAAAATCTAATATGGCCCTACATAACCAAAGTGCAATTTATCCCTTTTTCCAAACCGCATAATTCCTTTCATAGGAGAAACCTGGAGAAACACCCAATCACTAATTTCAAACTCTAGTTCTCTTCCCTGAACATTGGCATAGGACTTCTGACGACTCTGAGCAGTCTTAAGTCGTTCTTTAATGATTTTCACTTTCTCCATCGTCTGATAAACAAGATTAGGCCCATAAAATTGAGTCTCACCCACTTTATACCATCCTATTGGAGACCTTCATCACCTCCCATACAAAGCCTTAAAAGGAGCCATCTTAATGCTCTCATGGTAGCTATTATTCTAAGCAAATTCAACCAGTGGTAGGTGATCTATCGAAATACCTTTGAAATCAATGACGCATGCCATCAACATATCTTTGAGGGTCCGAATGGTAGGCTCATCTTGCCCATACTTCAAAGGTTGGAAAGTTGTGCTCAAATTCACTTGTGTACCTACTCCCTTCTGAAAAGATCTCCTAAACAGAGATGAAAACTACGTACCTCTATCGGATATAATGGAAACGGGTGCCCCATGCTATCGATCTATCTCCTCAATGTAAATCTTAGTTTAAACCTCTCCCGAATAATTAGTCCTCATAGGCAAAAAGTGGGCTGACTTGGTCAACCGATCTACAATCACCCATATAGAATCATACTGGTTTCGGGATCTTAGAAGTCCTGTAATAAAGTATATGTTTATTATCTCCCACTTCTATAAAGGCAGGGCTATTTCTTGGGAACTACCACCCAGTCTTATATGTTCTACCTTCACTTGTTGACAGTTAAAACACTTGGACACAAAATCAGCTACATAACGTTTCGTGTTATTCCAGCAATACAAGGTTTTCATATCATGGTACATCTTAGTAGAGCCTGGATGAATGACATACCTAGATGTGTGCACCTTATTAAGGATTCTTTCCTGTAGCCCATCGAAATTAGAAATGGACAACCTACCCTGAAATCTCAGAATACCATCACCACCAATTTCAAACGACATAACCTTTTGTTGACCTACATCTTTCTTAATTTGCATCAAGATGGGATCTTCAACCTGCTTCTCCTTAACTTCAGTACAAAGAGATGACTTAGCTAACTCATGAACAATCACCCCTCCATCTTCACAATCTAAGAGTCGCACTTCCAGATTTGCAAGGTGGTGAATCTCCTTCACAATCTCTTTCTTTCCATCTTCTATATGAGAAAGGCTACCCATAGACAACCTGCTGAGGGCGTCGGCTACAATATTTCCCTTTACTAGATGGTAATGCAAATTCATATCATAGTCTTTCAAAAGCTCTATCCAACGCCTCTACCTGAGGTTCAATTCTTCTGTGAGAAAACATACTGTCAACTCTTATGGTCACTCCATAGAGATAGTGCCTCCAGATTCTATGTGAAAACACCACGGCTACTAACTCCAAGTCATGAGTGGGGTAATTACGCTCATGCACCTTTAACTGCCTAGATACATAATCTATCATCTTTCCATACTACATTAATATACAACCAAGTCCCACACGGAATGTATCACAATAAACTACAAAATCATCAAAACCCTCGGGAAGATCAAAACAGGAGCAGTAGTCTGCTTGTTCTTCAATTTCACAAAACTATTTTTAAACAAGTCAGACCGCACAAACTTCATCTTTTTCTAAGTCAGTTTAGTAAGCGTAGCAACTATGGATGAAAAACTCTCTACGAAACTTCCGTAATACGCTGCCAAACCCAAGAAGCTCGGAATATCGGTTGGAGTCATGGGTCTGGGCCATTTTCTCACTGCTTTAACTTTATGGGGATCCACTCTTATCCCGTCACTGGACACAATATGCCCCAAGAAGGCAATAGCGTCTTACTAGAATTCACACTTAGAAAATTTGGCATACAACTGATTATCCTTAAGGGTCTAAACGATAATTCGGAGGTGATTGGCGTGACCCTCTTTACTCTAAGAATATATCAGAATATCATCAATAAATACAATGAAGAACAAGTCAAGAAACTAATGAAAAACTCTATTCATAAGATCCATGGAGGCTGAAGGGGTGTTAGTCAACCCGAAGGAAATGACTAGAAATTCATATTGACCATATCGGGTTCGGAAGGATATCTTGGGTATGTCTAACTCCCTAAATTTCAACTTATGATAACCCAAATAAAGGTCTATTTTCGAAAAGAATTGGCACCCTAAAGCTGGTCAAAAAGGTAGCCAATCCTAGGAAGAGGATATTTATTTTTAATCATGACCTTATTCAACTGATGGTAGTCTATGCACATCCGAAGGGTCCTATCCTTCTTTCGCACAAAGAGCATGGGTGCACCCCTTGGGGAAACACTACGATGAATAAAACCTTTGTCTAGGAGGTTTGCAAGCTGTTCCTTTAACTCCCTTAGTTCCGCGGGACCCATTCTATATGGAGGAATCGAAATAGGATGAGTGTCTGGCAATACATCAATGCCAAAATCTATCTCCCTATTAGGGGTTATCCCTGGGAGATCTTCAAGAAAGACTTGTAGGAATTCATTCACTACAGGGACTATCTGGAGTGGAAGGTTTCCAACTTTTAAATCTTTTACTCAGATTAGATGACACATACAACCTTAGGAGATAAGCTTTTGGACACTAAGATAAGAGATAAAGTAACCTCTAGATTCCATAGAACTCCCTGCCCATATAACTGGTGTCTCATTCGGGAAAGAAAAATTGACCTTTCAAGTTCTGCAATCAAGGGTGGAATAAGACGAATGAAGCCATTCCATCCCAAGGATGACATCAAAATCTATCATATCCAGTTCTATAAGGTCTGCAACGGTTTTCCTACTATTAATAGACACAACACAATTCCTATATACCCTTCTAAATAACAGAATCACCTACACGAGCAGAAACATAGAAGGGTTCTACAGTAACTTCGAGCTCAAACCTGAAACCAACAGCCACATAAGGTGTCACATAAGATAAAGTAGACCCTGGATCAAGCAATACATAAACATCATGAGAAAAGTTCATAACATACCGGTGAAAACATCTAGTGAAGCTTCCTCCTCCTGGCGGTTAGTCAAAGAATATAACCGGTTGCAACCACTTCTAGCAGCTGAAGGGGCACCCTTAGGAAAAGGAGTTGTAGAGGTGGCTTGGGACTTATCCCCCCCCTCCCCCCCTCATTTACTCCAGCAGATGGATAATCTCTCTGAAGGTGACTCACTTTTCCACAAGTATAGCAGTTTCTCCCCTCAAACTAGTACTTCCCTAGATGATTGCTTCAGCAAACTTCACACTGCGGACAAGTACGCCGATGCTGGGCCACATTTCCCTGAGACTGTGTACCTAGAGCTTTGGACCAATGAGGACTCTGAAAACTCTGAGTTTGTCTGTCTGTCGGTGGTCTGGGTACTGGGGCGCTAGCTGCTGACTATGCATTATTCAAAAAATTCTTCTTCCTCAACCACTTATTACCCCAGTTACCACTCTATGGCTGACCCTAGTGCTGATCTGCAGATTTAGCTCTTTTAGTCTGTCTGTCTTTCTCTTTAGATTCAACAATCTTTTTCTTCTTCTCTTCCACTTGATACATATGAATGGTCAGTCGAGCAAAGTCTAACTCCTTATTCAACATAGCCCCCTGGAACTCCAGTACCAGGTCATAAGTAAGGCCGGATGCAAATTTCCTCATCCGGGCTCTAATATTACTAGTCAACTCTGGTGCATAGCGAGATAGTTTATTAAACTTCAAAGTGTACTCCTGGACACTCATACTATCCTGCTTTAGATTCATGAAATCTTCCACTTTAACCTATCTCAACTCCAGTGGAAAGAATCGATCAGGGAAAGCTTCCACAAATTCGCCCCAAACTGTGGGCTCAGCATTTCACCTTTTTCATCTTCCCAGTAGGCATGCTACTGATTCACAATGTCCTTGAGCTGATAGGTTGCTAGCTCCACCCCTTCAACCTCATCCACATGCATCACCTTAAAGATTTTCTCCATCTTATCCACAAACTTTTGTGGATCTTCCTCCACCTTAGTGCCAGTGAACTTACGTGGGTTCATCTTCATGAATTGTCCGACTCAAGTAGCCTCAAAAATAACAGATGCTGACCCAACATCTTCTGATCACTAAGCCTGGTTAGCTACCAACTATGTCAGCATATGAATAGACCGTCTGAATTCTGCATTTGAAATATCTCCCTGAGCATTTGGGGGCGCTTTGCATTAGTCTGAGGAGCCCGAAATGGACTGGTCGGGACTGGAGGGACTTTTTAAGTAAGGACAAATTCTGGAATGTGAGCCCTATTATGGGTCTGCATCCCATGGGTGGGATGGACCTCATCTTCCTGAGCATTCTGATCGACGATATGACATCGAGGCATAACTGTGTTTCTGAAACACAAGCGATCATTGATTAGGGGACAGTTCAGACTCTAAAGCATGAACCAAATCACAAAGAAGGGAAACATTTCCTAAATACCTAGAAGCCTCCTTCTGATAAGTGTGGCGCACTACACACCCATAAATAAGACTCTGCCTAATGAGATTTTGTAGATACCTTAGGACCATGAACCGTGCTTTGATACCAAGTTTTTCATGACCTGAACTAGGGCCTGGCCCTGATGAGCATTTCAAACCATGGATACGCAAAACACCCCTATCTGTCTGATAATCATGCACATAATTCATATGATCAAAGTAATGCTGAAGAAACACAATATAACAGAAACATGGTCAAGAACCATATAAAAACAAAAATGGGGAATAGTGTCCCATAATATAACTCAACATCTCTAAAACCGTCTGCGAAATCTCTACTACATGACTGAAGTAATGTATATCTAAAAACTGGGACAAGGCCCCTAGCAGACCCAAAACTAATATAAGATAAAAGGACTGCAAGACATAAGACCTTTCGAAACATAGAAGGCTCACCACTAGTCTCTTAAACTCTGTCTGAATCATCTACTGATTCTCTTAACCCTTAGGCTGGGCCTCTGAACTTGAGAGGTTGGAGAGGGGAAGGGGTCAGCACAAAACTACTGGCATGCAAAGATATCAAAGCAAATTATAATATTTTTACAAAATATAGTTGAGAGCCATTATAAATAAATTTCGTATCAAATCATTTAAAAACACAAGGGTGTAATGCAATAGTTTTTCTGAACAATAATGAAATACAACTTAGCTACGTGGAATACCCTACATAATTTACACCAACTGCCAAACCTCGGTTGCCACTGAAATTAGAGTATAAGTGAGGGAGAGACACACAAGACCACAAAGCATGGTGTCTCAGCCCAAATCTAATATGGTAGTGCACAAGACCACAAAGCATGGCTCCTAATAATAATCCTAATTTAGGATAATATAATATCAGGTACGCAAAATCCCAAAGCATGGTACCAATATTCCGTGTTGGCAAACACATTCTTCCAACGATGAGCCTGTTGTGTCTCAAATGCATTCTTCAGGCATCCACCTTTCTCATGTAAAATCAATGCATTCAAATTTCATCTTACTCAATCGCATATCATATTCTATAGGGTGTCATCATACCCGAGTTTCAAGTCATCAATATCACTTCCACATATGCATAATCATGTAAAACAAAGGTGCTTCATCATTTACAAGTGGTGAACAATATTATTTTCAAATTCATGCTCTATTTTGTTGATCACAATATAATATGGAGTATTGAAACATTATCATGGAAATTTGAAAACAATTTATCATTCATATTTATCAACTTCCATGGAAAATCTCAAATCACATATTCATGATTTCAATCATTGAAGTATATTGGCAAACAATTCCCATGACATAAAGAAAATGACTTAGAAATCATATTGAAAACAAGATATTAGCATTTGATTGAAAAATCCCATTTAAAAGCATGCATGTTCATTAAGACTACACCTATGAGATTTTTGGATAACACCACGTACACCTATTTCAAAGGATAATATATGTTTCTTGAATCTTACGGATTGGTGATTCCAAATATGTAATTATCTTTGAAAACCTATGGTCAAATCTTGAACTATTTTGGGTTTTTAGGTTGAAACCCTAAGGAGAATCTTGAGCACTTTTGATGAAAGAATAAGTATTTTGGGGTACTTAGCACTAAATCTTGTTTTTTAGGGCTAAGTAAAGGTGGAAAAGGACCACTTTGTACTTAATACGGAGTGTTTAATTCACCAGAATTCCTTACATAGGCACCGCCCATCCCATCACCTATGTTCACATAGGGGCCGCCTAGGCTATCACCTATGATTACATAGACGCCTCCTAGGCTATCACCTATCATTACATAGGTGACGCCTAGGCTATCACCATTGTTTTCCAGTGGCCATGGGCGATTGGTTAGGCGTCACTTATCACTTTAAAGAGCCATAACTTCTTGCTCGGGTGTTGCATTTTAACCAAATTGGTATCGTTGGAAAGCTAACTCGAATACCTATCATTTGAAACATAGTAGGCTTCCTAACTAAACATACCCAGAGAGTTATGGTCGATAGAAGCTTACACACTTTACAACGTCTACTAAAACATAGTCGATCAAAATAGTTTCAACTCATCCTTGAGTTGAAGGACCTCTATAGTCTAAATTCAAGCTTGAGCGGTTCACATGCAACATAATAATTAACATGCTGTATTAGCATAGGATTTTATGGCTTCGGGAATAGCAATGTATCGAAATCATGGTTTTTATTCTAGCCCAAAATGCAGGGCATTATAAAATGCTGTTGTTACTGAGATTACTGAGTACTTAGATTACTGAACTACTGAGACTGCTGACATTTCTGAGTTTTCCTGAGTCACATGACTGACTGAATTCTATAGATCATGGATTGACTGAGAGTATCGTGATAACATGACATGTCTCTTGGCATACAACTATATTTTTTGGGTAAAAGTACCCCCAAGACTCGATAGAAGGAAACTGACATAACATGACTTACTTGATCATAGGAATAAAGTCCACAATTCATAATGTCATTAGTAGGTGATTTCATAAAGTACATGGTCATTATAATCTTGAACATGAAAGATAATGCATATAACATGTACATACATGCATGATTCCAATTTCATGAGCATTGCATATCACAACAAGAATACACAACGATTAGCATATAATTCATGTTGAGTCAAAAAGGATAGAGCATGGACTTGCTATTTTGGTTCTATTTAGCAATAATACATGATTTCTAGTCTCTTAGGTATTTTATCAACCACCTTGCATGCACACTTTATGTCTTAGGCATATTCATCACTTTAATAATTCAACCCACCAAAAATTCATATATTTCAATTTACATGTCATCCTAGATTTAATAAAATCACATAAAGATTCTAACTTGGGAGTTATATAACAATCAATCACACAAACATAATAAACCCACATAATAACTTCATGACTCATAATTTAAAAGAGGGTTCTTGAACTTTATGGATGAAAGGAATCGATAAATCAACACAACACATAACTTAACTCTTTATTTAATGAAGATTGATGGAGAGATTCTTGAAATTTGATGGTAGAATTTGCATGAACTTGGATCTTCTATTGGAATGTCTTCGCATAGGAATGATGGATTTTCATTCAAGTCTGAAATGTGGGGTATTACACATATATGTTGAATATAAATGATTATTTTGGATTTACTCTGCGTACTTTATTTTGGATTTACTCTGCGTACCAGTACATTTGTATTGACCCCTTCCCTACCTCTCAGGTTTTGAGGCTCAGTCTAGGGTCCATATAAGAAGTAGATAATTCAAAAAGAAAATAAAATTATGCAGTGCTTATCCAAGAAGGCCTGCCCTTTTAGATTATGTCATCTATTACAGTTTTGGTCTACTTGGGGCCTTTTCCCAGTTTCAGTTAGTTGTCATATTTTGATGAAGTAGAGATTTCGTAGACTGTTTTCCAGATGTCGTTTAGTTGATTTCAGATTTCATTCCTTGTGATTAAATTTAATCTAGAGTATGACCATGTTTCAGTATTAGATTAAAATTTTGCAATTTAATCTATTATATGAACATTGTGCATGATTACAAGATGTTGAAGGGTGTTCGGGCCTACATGGTTCGAGATGATCATTACGGCCCAGGCCTTGGCTCGGATCGTGATAGTTAGGTAGTTTCCCGAAGAGGGCATGAGTCTAGAAATTTATTGCTTGGAACTATGTTTTCTCGATACTAGTTTATTATTTCCCAAATAGGAATTATACACTAGCTTCATCCATATAGAATTCAGATTTAGATACTCAAACTCTTTTGGCAAACTGGGGTTAGGGCCATGGCCGCCTAGTTAAGGGCGGATCCAATATAGCAGATGGGATACTTTCATATATGAAGGGAGTACCGCCTAGCTCAAAGGTAAAATAAAGATTGGATCTTGGTTTCAAAGATATGTTTCAAAGTCTTTTAAGTATGCCCATATGTTTTCCAATATCGTATGGTAATTATTTTATGAATTTCTCTCACTTATGTTATATAAAAGTAAATTTATTTTGGATTGCTCTGCATTCTAGTACATCTGTATTTACCCATATATTTCAGGATCAGAGGCACAGTCGTGGGGTCCCATTAAGCAGTAGATTGTCTATCTGAGGTTCATAGTTGGTGAGCATTCTTTATTTTTGAAGGCCTTGGTTGTTGGAAATTTTCTATTTTATTTTTGTTTCCTGGTTTGAATGGGGCCTTTCGCCAGTTTTTAGATAGATCTTGGTTTTCATGTTATTAGAGATTTTGTAGACTGTGTTCATGTGTTTTTAATTTTAAGCACTTCCTTTTGAATTGCTCAGTTACTTATAGGATTGACCATGTTTCCGTAAGATAATTTTTTGTATTTCTTTATATTGTATGATCATTATGCATGATTGCCACATTGAGATAGGTGTATGGCTTTTATGATTTGGGATGCTCATCAAATCATAGAAAGCTTGGTAGAGGGTGGTGGAGTTGAGAGTGAGGAGCAGTGTGTCAGTTAATGAGAACTAGTTCAGATTTGCACTAACTCTAGTATTCATTTATTTCGTATGGAGATTCGTAGAGTTATCTAAGGAGAGGAAAAGGGACTTATATATGTTGTTTATCAACCAAGACAAACCTAACGACAATGTTCCTAAGGGGGTTCTAAAGGGACTTGTGGATGATAGAGCAGTATATGTAGCATATATTAGAAATGTTTGATGGGACAAAAACTCAAGTCGGGATAGTGGGAGGAGGCATAAAAACGCTTTCAAGTCCTAATGGATTTGCACTGGGACCAGTTCTTAGTTCATATTTATTTTCATTATTGATGGATGAATTTGCATGGCATATCAAAGATGAAGTGTCTTGGTGTACATAATTCGTAGATGAAATCATATTGATTGACAAGACACATGAATAAATTAGTTATAGACTGAAGTTTGGAGACTTACCCAGAAGTCTAAGGTTTTAGGTAGAGAAAGGGTACGGCAACACTTTGAGTGCAAGTTTAGTTAAACGATTAAGGAGGCATGCATAGAAGAGAGAACAGATACACAAGCCATTGCCAAGATTGGGTGTTTCAAGTATCTTAGGTTAATAAACCAAGGAAAATGGGGAGATTAATGATGATTTACGCATCACATTATAGTGGGGTGTATGAAATGGAGGCTATCATCTAGTGTTTTGTGAGAAAAGAATATGCCACTATATCTTAAAGATAAGTTTTATAGAGTGGTGGTTAGCAAGTTATCTTGTATGAGGCTAAGTGTTAGCCCGTCAAGAACTCAAACATCCAAAATTTGATAGTAGCAAAAATGGGATATTGAGAAGGCTGTGTGGGCATACTAGGAAAACTATGATAAAAAATGAGCACATTTGGGACAAAGTGGATATGATATCTTTGGTGGAAAAGATGAAGGAAGTGATACCAAGGTGATTTGGACAAGTTAAACGGAATTGCTCTGATGATCTAGTGAGAAGGTGTGAGATGTTTGATACGGTGGGTATGAAGAGTGGTAGAGATGACCTAAAGAAGTATTGGGGAGAGATTATTAGAAATGACATGGCACACCTGTAGCTTAATGAAAACATAAACTTATATAGGAGGATATGGAAGACGGGGATCAGGGTAAAAGGTTACTAGGTAGTCAAGGGTTTTCGGGTTTTTCTCATTGTTGGTATGTTCACTATCTTTCAATCATTTTATTCTATGATTCTTTACTCAAAGCTGGTGTTGTCCTTGCTTCAATTATTGTATATGTGGTCATGATATTATTCTTTTCTCTCTTATTTTATTATGGCCTCTTCACTACTATAATTCCTTTTCATAACTGCATAGAGTTGGTTTACTTGAGTTGAGGATCTTTAAAAACAATCTCTTTGTCTTCACAAGTAAGGGGTAAGGTCTACATCGCAACCACATTCCCCAAACAGCACTTGTGGAATTGCACCAAATATGCTATTGGTACTGTTGATGAAGAAATTAGAGGGCAATGATTTTAGGACAAGTAGGAGATAAAATATATGACTGCAAGTTTTATCCCCATAAGAAGAACGACTACTGAGAATGCTACTCATTTGTAAGAACCAATAGGTTTCGAGGATCGAGTTGATTGCCTAGGCACAACTGTCATACTCTACACAGCTTTGTTTGCTATTGCAACAACTGTGCAGGTGCACAACATACCAGAATGGACACCTGGTACGATCAAAATTTGATCATACAATTCTAAACTATTATAAATACATAAAGCTACTCCTTCCTCAATAGTTTTTGCAATTCAAGGATTCTACTGGGGTGGCAAAAGCCATCTATAAGCTCAAGTTCTAATAATCATATTTCTCATAATGTTCGTGTTCTTAAGTCAAGTCCTCATGGAGTTTTTCATGTAAAATCATTTTGTTTATTTATCCATTGCATTCTTTGTGTGTACTGTTGTATTGTCACATATTTCACTTCAAGACCTGGTCCATTAGCGGTGGTGTACTCTTACATTTCAACATGTATTATCAAACATCTATTTTTGAATAGTGGATAAGTATATTTTAAAATAATCTAGGAAGGTAATAAACCAGTAAAGGTAAATTGTGTCCCTCATATTTGAGAAATAGTTCAATGGATACTTATGAGTTGAGAATTTCTTTAGAAAAAATACTGAGAATATAAAAATATAATATATTTAGGTAATACTTTAAGGGATACATACACACTACCCAAATAAAAAGAATTGATCAGAAGGGGGACAGAGAGTTGATCAAAATTTACAATTAACATTGACACTAGTGAAGGTAATTTTCTTTCCCTATATACAAATGCTTGTTGTTTTTTCTTTTGTATTTAAAGTTAATTTCACTCTTTTTTATCGATAAAAAAAAGTCGGTTGCTAGGATCGTAAATGATGAAATCATCGAAAGGATGATCAAGTTGGTTGAGTAGGGGATTTTCCAAATGGTGGGCATCGGGTTATAAACTCCTGCATGTCTTTTAAGTTTAGTTCGTCGCACAGTGTTTTCCTATTGTGGAAGAGTGAATAAGTTGGTTTAGTACGGGATTTTCCAAATGGTTGGTGATAGTTCAAAGCTTCCTGTATTTTTTTTTTCAATCTACCTTGTTGCACAGAGTTTGCCTAGTGGGGAAGAGTGGTTGAGTTGGTTAAGTTAGGGATTCTCCAAATAGTTGGTATCATATTTGAAACCTCCTGCATGCCTTTTCCAGTCTCGCTTTTAGCACATAGTTTTCCTACTGTGAAGAGTTGCAAGTTTGTTGAGTAGGGGATTTTCCAAATGGTGAATATCAGATTCGAAACCTCCTACGTGTTTTTTCTAGTGTAGCTTGTTGCACAGGGTTTTCCTAGTTGGAAGAATGGACGAGTTGTTTGATTAGGGGATTTCAAAAATTTTGGATAACGGGTACAAAACCTCTTGCGTATTATTTCCACTCTAGCTTGTTGTACACAGTTTACCGAATGGGGAAGAGTGGCCGAGTCGGTTGAGTAGGGGATTTCTCAAATGGTGGGTATCAGGTTTGAAACCTCTTACGTATTTTTCCAGTCTCGCATATTGCATAGACTTTTCCTAATGGGGTAGAGTGGCCAAGTTGGTTGACTAACGAATTTCCTAAATAGTGGGTATCAGGTTCGAAACCCACAATTAAAAAATCCATGGAAAATCCCCTATTTAACTAACTAGAACACTCTTCCCCGCTAGATAAATTCTGTCAGAAGAGCTAGATTTTGACAAAATTTGTAGGGGATTTGGAATGGTACCTACCATTTTTAAATCCCCTACTCAACTAATTCAGCCACTCTTCCCCACCAGGCAAACAATGTGCGATGAGCTAGACTAAAAAAGTATGGAACGGTTTACAACCCGATTGCCACAATATGAAAAATCCTCTACTCAACCAACTTGATCACCCTTCTGATGGATTCATCATATTCTATCCTAGAGACCTCTTTTTATCGATCTAAAAAGAAAAAAACAAGCATCTGTATATAATGCAAGTCAAATTGCCTCCGGACCTTTTGATGAGATACTATGATGCTCAAGGTGCTTGATGACTCCTTAGTTCTTTTAAAAGATGCGTCACGGAGGAAGGTTAACATTAAGGGGGGGGTCAAAGGACTTTGGCGAGGTAGAATGCGGAAAAAATGGGGATCGAAAGCCCCTTAGAAGGGTCATACACCCAAAGATCTTTGGATCCGCTCTAGCATTTCAAGAACTGGTCAAAATATCTCCTTGTAGGCCTTTTCTTACATTTGGGAAACTTTTGGGCCCTAATTATGTAATATTTAGTCAAACTATAAATGTTTGGTAGCTAGACTTATTTCCATAGTATTTAGAAGATAAATTTTACATGATGTATTCATGAGACTCAATGGGAGTGTTTGACTGCTTGGAAAAGCATTTGTTGAACCTTGTTTTGAAACATTTGTTGTAAGGGTGATATAATAACCTTTTTGGTCACTGTAAGAGTTAGGTGCCTATTTATAGTCATTATGGGAGGTTTTGCATGATTCCAAACGACATCCAAATGAGCACAAAACAGTCCACAAACTCATAAATAAATAGCCTACACGTACAAGACATCCAACGGAAACAACAACACACAAACTTGAAATACAAGGAGATTAGATAAGTTGAAACTAAGAGAATATAAATTGTGGCAACTAAAGAGTGTATCAAACTCTAATTCCTCTACAAATCACATTAACAATCACTAAGTTCTTACAAAAATACAAGAGGAACTCGGATCCCTCCAGCACTCTCATTTCTAGCCATCTCACAGCATAATTGGAACCTTTCACTGGTGAAGCTTAAAATGTTTGGTGGTCTACTCACTTCTTGAGAGGAAATATGTTGTTCAATGTTACAAAGTTTTTTTAAAATGAGCTAACTAAGGAACTAATCTAAAGAAACACCTTCAATAGTCTTTACAAAAAGAATGGAAAAAAGACCCCTTTGCCCTTAATGAAGGGGTGGCAGGTGTGGGTTGTTTGAGGAATCTTTGGGGTGTATTTTTGAGCACCTAATGTCATCCCCCACATTTCAAGACATACAATCCCTTGGGAAAGTTCGCAACATGATCAACCGTATCCATTTTCATAGACATGCCTTAAAGTATTTGTAGTTCAGGATCTTGACTTCTTGATAATGATATCGGGCTCGTGACACCCGTATCATCCTCTCCATATTGAGAAGAGTTAGACCTCAAACTCATTGTTTCTTCATCTTCAATGGTATCAATCAGTGAGATATCAGACACGTTGAATGTATTATGCACTTGGTAATTCGGTTGCAAATCGATCATTTAAGAATTATCGTTGATTCTTTTAAGGACATGGAATAGACCGTCACCTCTTGGAAGCAACTTTCCCTTGGGAAACGGATCTTTTCATAGGTGTACCCAAACCCAATCTTCGAGCTCAAGCACAAGATGCCTTCTCCCTTTTTTGACTCTTTTGGCCACCTCTTGCTTCTTCTTCTCCAGTCGCAACCTCACCATTGTAATACCCCGGGAAATTTTTCATTGAAATTTTGTGCGTAAACGTGTTGGGTTCTATCTTCTAGAATGAATTATAAATTTTTCGTATGGAATGTTTTATATTATGAACCACCATTGCATAGAGTATCGAATAATCTTTCCAAAAATATGTGGATCATCCAAAACGGACACTCGAGCGATGAGTTATGAACATTCCAATCGAACCGTGAATTGTAGTGAACAGTAAAACATGCAGGAAAAAGTACTGAGGCCTGGTGTATTTTTTTTCCATCTTTAAATGATCATAACTACTTGTACATAATGATCTGGGTGATCTACTATATATCCATTGAAATCTCTGCGAGTCCACTTTCCATTGAAACTGGTTTCATCCAAATTATCTATCGGAGCAAAAAGTTATGGTCAATCTACTTCAACTTACCAAAAGCGAATTTTTGGGTCAACTTCAAATGATCATAACTCATCGTACATAATAATCTGGGTGAGATACTAAATATCAACGAAAAGATATGAGATTCCTCTTTCTAATGAAATTAATTTCATCCAATTTGGATATCGGAGTAAAACGTTATGGTTGATCTACTTTAGACTATCAAAACAGTCCACCAAAGGATAGATTTGAGAATTATTTAATTTTTAGGGGCGTTTTGGTCATTTCCCATCATCGAAAATCCGTCCAAACCTTATATTAAAGCCTACTAGAAGCATTATATGTTATATTTCATCAAATTCCCTCAAAAAGAAAACCCTAAGCTCCTACATCCAACTTCAAGAACCTCCAAAGTTAACCATTAATTCTGCAAATTTATTCAAGATTCCAAGTTCCTAGTTCAAGAACACCAAGGACCATCATTCAAAGGCACGATGAACATCTCAAAAAAGAGTATCGATCAAAATTTCATCATTCAAGGTATGTGGGGATTTCAACAAGAACTCTCTTTCGTTCTTGTGCGCAAAAGTAATTTACTTTACAAAGGCATGATTTTTATTTAACTTTTATGAATTTGAAGCATGACCCTATTTCTTATGATGATTATTATGAAATCTTGATGTTTATGATTTTTAAAGATGAATTTACATGTGTGGAGATATAAAGCATGAATCTTGAATGATATTTATCATGATTTTGATATTTGGGTCGTGAATCCCTATTGGAAATTGTGGTTTTTTTGAGAAAGTGTATGTTATAAGTACGTTGATGTTGAATATTTGAGATATTTTGAATGATCTGAACTTTTGGTCTTAATGGAGTTGTTTTGAACTTGAGTGGGAAAGAAATCCACATCGTGGTTGATTTTGATAGATGGGAAGAATGATGGCTCCCGATGTATATTTATATATTACTCAAATTGTTTTATTGTGGATTGTCTTTAAAATGATCTGAGCTAAGTCCGGGAGGAATCTTTAGCACCGAGTGGGAGGTATAGAGAGACCTTACTTTCCTAGAACTATGTGCCCCGGTAGGAGTGAGCGTGAGGCTGATTTATATAGTGATCACTAGTTTGTGTGGATTTTATATTGATAGTCCTACTCCGATGGCAAGGATAGGACGGCTCTCCCCAACTTCGATTGTACGTTGGACTCCATATAGCTCACATAGTTTATGACGGTTATAGGATCTCCTAGTGTCTGTGTGTTTCCTTGTGTCTATGGTGAATGGTGAAGTGATTTGAAAGTGGAATTGTGAAAGTTATTCTTTTGAAAGATTAAAATGATATTTCCATTATAAGAATTGATATTCTTGATGAACTAAAAGTGATTGACAAATTATATGATGACTCACATATGTTATTGTACTTATTTCATCCTCTCATGATTATGATGATTTTCTTTGGACTATGTGAGTTTTTCATACATCCTGCATATTTCTTAAAAATATTTATGATGATAATGTTTATACAACTTCATACACCCCCTTATACTCGGTTCCTTTCCATGGTACTGACCCACATCTTCGGATGTGGGCTGCATTTTCTCAGAATGTAGGTTCAGGTGCTCAATTCTAGGTTCGACAGGGATTCTTCGGGCACGCTGTTCTACATCCTCTATTGTGTTGAGTCCTCATGTTCCGAGGACGTGATTTCTGATGTTGGTTTTATGGAATTTTTTACATTTGATAACTGAGTATGAGTTAGTTCGGGCATATCTCAATGGCTTGCTAATTTTATTGATTTTCTTAGAGGCTTTTCAGCCTAGTATAGATGTTTGGAGTTAACTAATACGTCGTATTTTGTTATCTTTCTAAAAAAAAAATTCTTCTTGAATGATGATTACTCTGTTGATATTTGAGGGTTGTTTATGGAAACCCCATTGATTTGTGTTGAACTAAATGAAAATGGCTCAAAGGGTTAGCTCGGGGCTACTCGTAGCCTCAAGAATCGTGTTACACTCCGGGACCCATTTTCTGGGGTGTTACGAACTTGGTATAAGATCCTAAGGTTTTAACGTGTCCTAGGGTGTCTGACAAGCCGCGTTAAGTAGATTCTTGATCATCGATGTGTAGTGCGCCACATCTATGAGCAAGAGGCTACAGACACTTTATGAAAAAGTGTGATTCTTTCTTTCAGAAGTCTATCATGCTTAAAGTGTCTCTCTCTGCAATTGATTTGTGCTCTCCTCTTTCAGAAATATGAATCCACGTCGAGCAAGAAGAAATAGTTAAGGTCAGTAACCTCAACCCGCTGACCCATTGAATGAAAATGTGTCTCATGATGAATTTCGAGCAGCCTTTTAGAAACTGGCCCAAGCTGTTACTGCAAATGTTCAGCCAACCCAGCCCCGGCTCCACAGCAGCAGGGAGGTGATTCAGCTGCTGCCAGGATCCGTGACTTCATGCGGATAAATCCGCTAGAATTCCATGGGTCCAAGTCTGCTGAGGATCCACGATTATTTTTAGAGGAGGTACGGAAGATTACTCAGGTGATGCATGTATCTGAGGAACATAGTGTGGAGTTGACTGCGTATAGGTTGAAAGACCTTGCTTATGAATGGGTTGTTGCTTGGAGGAAAGGTAGAGGGGAGGGAGTTGTCCCTACAACTTGGCAAGAGTTCCAGGATGTATTCTTGATAAGTTTTTCCCTTTGGAGATGAGGGAGGCAAAGGTGGAAGAGTTTATGAACCTGCGACAGGGCTCTATGACTGTTAGGGAGTACTGTCTAAAGTTAAATCAGTTGGCGAAGTATGCTCCTGACTTAGTAGCTGATAATTGGTCCAATATGAGTAAGTTTGTGACAAGAGTGTCTAGCTATGTGGTTAAGGAGTGTAGGTATGCTATGCTGAATAGTGGGATGAATCTTTCTAGGCTGATGTCTCATGTCCAGTAGATTGAGGCAGACAAGATTAAGGAGAGAGATAGAATGAGAGGGAATAAGAAAGCTTGGTCAGAGCAGCACGGACAGGGTAAGACTAGATCGCAGGGAGGGAGTCGCCGTCATATCAGGATCGTTCGTCTATGCCAAAACTGTCATCTTCTAGTGCTTCCGCTCCTAGAGGTAGGCAGGAGCAAGGTAGCAGGTCATATACATCCAGGTCCCAGTACAATGCTGGTAGTAAGCCAAATCATCCGCTGTGTCCTAAGTGTGGTAGGGCTCATTCGGTTAAGTGTTGGGGTGTAAAGAGGGGTTGTTTCCGGTGTGGTGACATGGGTTACAGAGTTAGAGATTATCCACAGGATGGACAAGGGTATCATGACTATCGCCCTCAGACCCAGACTCAGACTGTTAGTGCTCCAGTGCCAGCGACTTGCCCATCCCCAGCACAGGGTGCCTCTTCTATCAATGCTGGCGAGCAGCGCCAGAATAGATTCTATACTTTATCGTCCCGCCACGAACAGGAAGACTTTCCCGATGTTGTTTCTGGTATGCTTTATATATTTCAGTTTGATGTGTATGCTTTGTTGGATCCTGGATCTAGTTTCTCATATGTTACACCTTTGATTGTTGTGAATTTTGAAATGAGTCCTGAGATTATTCCTGAGCCTATCCTAGTTTCTACCCCAGTGGCTGATTCGATTGTTGCCCAGAAAGTGAATAAAAAGTGTTCTGTTACTGTTCTTCATAGAGTCTTGTTGGATGATCTGATTGAGTTAGACATGGTAGATTTGGATGTGATTCTGGGTATGGACTGGCAAAAAGTTAGGGTTGATCTACTTCAGCCTATCAAACGTGAATTTTTGGGTCAACTTCAAATGATCATAACTCCTCGTACACAATGATCTGAGTAAGATACTATATATCAAAAGAAAGATATAAGAGTCCTATTTTAAATGAAATTTGTTTCATCCAATTTGGATATCGCAGTAAAACATTATGGTTGATCTACTTTAGACTATCACAATAGTCCACCAAAGGACAGATTCGAGAATAATTTGATTTTTAGGGGCGTTTTCGTCATTCCCCCTCACCCAAAATCTGTCCAAACCCTATATTAAAGCCTATTAGAGGCATTATATGTTATATTTCATCAAATTCCCTCAAAAAGAAAACCCTAAGCTCCTACATCCAACTTCAAGAACCTCCAAAGTCCACCATTAATTCTGCAAATTTATTGAAGATTCCAAGTTCCTAGTTCAAGAAATCCAAGAACCATCATTCAAAGGCACGATTAACATCTCATAAATGAGTATCGATGTAAAGTTCATCATTCAAGGTATGTGGGGTTTTTCAACAAGAACTCTCTTTCGTTCTTGTGCCCAAAAGTAATTTTCTTTACAAAGGCATAATTTTTATTTGACTTTTATGAATTTGAAGCATTAACCCATATATTATGATGATTATTATGAAATCTTGATGTTTATGATTTTCAAAGATAAATTTACATGTGTGGAGATATAAAGCATGAATGTTGAACGATATTTATCATGATTATGATATTTGGGTCATGAATCCCCAGTGGAAATTGTGTTTTTTTGAGAAAGTATATGTTATAAGCACGTTGATGTTGAATATTTGAGATATTATAAATGATTTGACCTTTTGGTATTAATGGATTTGTTTTGAACTCGAGTGTGAAAAAAATCTACAACGTCGTTGATTTTGATAGATGGGAAGCATGATGGCTCCCGATGTATATTTATATATTACTGAAATTATTTTGTTGTGAATTGTCTTTGAAATGATCTGAGCTAAGTCCGGGAGAAATCTTTAGCACCGAGTGGGAGATATAAAGCGACCTTACTTTCCTAGAACTACGTGCCCCCGTAGGAGTAAGCCTGAGGCTGATTTATATAGTGATCACTAGTTTGTGTGGATTTGATATGGATAGTCCTACTCCGATGGAAAGGATCTGACGGCTCTCCCCAACGTGGGTTGTACGTTTGGCTCTTTGTAGCTCACATGGTTTATGTCAATTATGGGATCTCCCAGTGTGTGTTTGTTTCCTTGTGTCTATGGTGAATGATGAAGTGATTTGAAAGTGGAATTATGAAAGTTATTCTTTCGAAAGATTTAAATGATATTTACATTATGGGAATTGATATTCTTGAAGAACTGAAAGTGATTGACAAATTATATGACGACTCACTTGTGTTATTGTACTTATTTCATCTTCTCATGATTATGATGATTTTTTTCGGGCTATGTGAGTGTTTCATACATCCTGCATATTTCTTATAAATATTTATGATGATGATGTTTATACAACTTCATACACCCCCTTATACTTGGTTCCTTTCCATGGTACTGACCCACATCTTCGGATGTGGGCTGCATTTTCTCAGAATAGAGGTTCAGGTGCTCAATTCTAGGTTCGACAGGGATTCTTCGGGCACGCTGTTCTACATCCTCTATTGTGTTGAGTCCTCATGTTCCAAGGACGTGATGTCTGATGTTGGTTTCACGGAATTGTTTACATTTAATAACTGAGTATAAGTCAGTTGGGAATGTCTCAATGGCTCGCTGGTTTTATTGATTTTCTTAGAGGCTTGTTAGCCTAGTATAGATGCTGGAAGTTGACTAATAAGTTGTATTTTGTTATCTTTCTGAAATTCTTTTATTCTTGGATGATGATTACTCTGTTGATATTTGAGGGTTATTTATGGAAACCCCGTTGATTTGTGTTGAACTAAATGAAAATGGCTCAAAGGGTTAGCTTGGGGCTACACGTAGCCTCAAGCACCGTCTGACGCTCCGAGACCCGTTTTTCGGGGCGTTACAACCGTCACATGCAAGATTTTCATGGATTCGGCCCTCTTGTTTCCATCTAAGCTAAAAGAACATCACTTGGCAAAGGAGTTAGATCTAAGGGGGCTAGGGGATTCAATCCGTAGACACATTCAAAGGGCGTGATACCCGTACTAGAATGGATCACCCGATGGTAACCAAATTTTATGAGAGGTAGGTGATGTTCCAAATATGTCAACTTACCTTTAACCATGGAACATAATATGAAACCCAAGGTTTGATTTACTACTTCCGTTTGGCTATCAGTTTGTGGGTGGCAAGACGTAGAAAACAATATTTTAGTTCCGAGCTTACCCCACATTGACTTCCAAATGTGACTAAGGAACTTAGAATCCCTATAACTTACGATGGTCCTTGGTATTCCATGTAACTTAACATCATTTTCAATAAACAAAGAAGCTACACTTGCCGCATCTTCCTTATTTTTGAATTGAATAAAGTGTGCCATATTGGAGAAATGATCAATGACAAAAAAGATGTTATGCCTACCCCTTAGATTCAGTGGCAACCCCAACACAAAATCCATAGAAATATCAAGTCACAGGCGTGATGGAGTGGGAAGCAGGGTGTATAACTGTGAGGAAGGAGCCTAGACTTAGCATTCCTACAATCCATGCATTGGCCGCAAATTTTGACATCTTTGCGCATCCTTGGACAATAGAATATCTACTCCAATATTCCGAGAGTCTTATTAATTCCAACATGACCCATGATACCGCCGTCGTGTGCCTCACACAAATAACTCTCTCCAAAAGAGAGAAGGTACACACAATCATCTTTCACGAAACAAGAACCCATCAAACATGGAATAAGGACTAGAATCCGAGGGCCTCCTTTCCCTACCCATGACTTCACTTTCCCTAAATATAGGAGTGAAGTAAGGGTCCTGGGGATGCAACATCTTGAGGCTCTCAAACCCCATTAGATTGGACAACAAAATGGACACAAGAACATTCTATCTAGATAATGCATCGGCTACCACATTATCCTTCCCCTTTTTGTATTGAATCACATAGCGAAATGTTTCAATAAATTAAATCCATTTGGTATGCTGTTTTTTAAGTTTATCCCGTAGCTAAAGGTGCTTCAAGGATTCATGATCTATTTGGATTAGAAATTCCTTGGGCCAAAGATAGTGTTGCCAATTTCCTAACACTCTAACCAAGGCATACAACTTCGAATCATACGTAGAGTAGTTTAGAGTTTCTACTTTGAGATTTTCAGTAAAGTAAGCAATGATCTTTAAATATTGCATCGAAACAGCCTCTATTCCTACTTTAGTAGCATTGCACTCAACTTCGAAAATCTTATAAAAGTTAGGCAATTGTAAAATTGGTGCAAAAATGAGCACTTCTTTTAAGGTCCTAAAGGCCTTTGATTTCTCTTCTACCCACTTGAAAGTTTGGTCCTTGTGGATAATTTCGGTCAAGGGGAAAGCAATTGTACTAAATCCTTTGATGAACCTTCTGTCAAAACATGCCAACCCATGTAAGCTCCGAACTCCCCCAATGGTTTTTACAGTTGGCCAATCTTTAATGGTGGTTATCTGGGATTCGTGTACCTCCATTCCTCTCGCACTTACAATAAATCCTAAAAACACAACTTTATCAACACCAAAGTGACTTTTTTCAATATTAGCATACAACTTTTATTTCTGAAGAACATCAAACACATTCCTTAGTTGTAAAACATGTTCATTAAGGGACTTACTATAAAATAAAACATCATTAAAGTACACAACCACAAACTTGCCAATAAAAAGCTTCATCCCATGATTTATTAGCCATATAAAGGTACTAGGAGCGTTGGTAAGGCCGAATGGTATGACCATCCACTCATATAGACCAAACTTTGTCTTGAATGCGGTCTTCTATTCATCACCAATTTGCATACGAATTTGGTGTTATCCGCTCATAAGATCAACCTTACAAAACATACCAGGGCCATTGAGTTCATCAAGAATATCATCTAGACTAGGAATAGAATGACAATACTTTACCATAATTTTATTTATGGCTCAGCAGTCCATGCACATTCACCACATCCTAATCTTCTTCAGCACAAGAAACACCGGGACCGTGCCTAGAATCATGCTTTCCATAATGTATCCTTTGTTGAGGAGGTCCTCAACTTTCCATTGGATTTCATTTGTATCTGTGGGGTTTCTCCTATAAGATGGCTTGTTCGGTAGTTGCAACCCCAGAACAAGGTCGATTTGGTGCTCAATTCCTTGGAGTGGAGGAAGTCCTTGCGGCAACTCACTTGGAAATACATCACCAAATTCCTGCAAAACACTAGAAATAAAATACCGGATAAGGGAAGTGACTAACCTCCTTGGCCCTACCTTATCTTGTGGGTCCACTTATTAACCTCTTTTTCTCTCTTTTTATTTTCTTGATCACACTTTTAGGATGGGTGCACTTCTTTTGATTCCAACAGATTTTCTTTTCTTGCTCTTTTTCACTAACACCCAACCTTTTATTCTTTTTCTTTGATTTTTTTCTTCTATTCTACCCTTCTTCATACCCAACTTATATCATGCACCCTTATGATAGCCACCCTCAACTTAGGTTATTTGCCTATATTGAGGTACACAGTGTCCAAGGCGGACAAGGGCCAAAACATATTTATTATGATTTAAAAAGGGAAGGTGATAGGTTTCATAGAAAGAAAATGGTCAACTATGGGTCAAATGGGGATCAAGGGATGTAATGCAGTACATAGAAGGTCATTTAGGATAAAAGTGACTTACATTCAAAAACAGGCTATGATCCTTTCCTAACCCTTATCTCATAACTAAGGCAAAACGAACTGGCTAGGTCTAGATTCAGCAATACCACAGGGAACACAGTAAGATCTCACACACACTTGGCACACAAGCATTTCACTAACTACTACTTATCTAGTTCATGAAGTTATTTAGTTGTGAGTGTTGAGCACAAAACTAATGCCCTAACCAGATGCTCAATAGTCATAATTTGAGGCAATTCACGCAGTCATGCAAAACAAACCTTCGGAGAGGTGTTCAAAATCAAAAAAAAAAAAATTAGCTGACTACCTACAGAACTTGCACTACTCCTAGTTATTTGTAGAATATGCTACAACAACATGCTACCCTACATCCTCAACTTAAAATCAAAACAAAATAAAACCAAGGGTTTAGGGCATACCTGGTAGAGATCAAGTACGAGGATCATAGGGTTTTACCCCCACATCAGTATCTCCAGTTGGGATACTTACATTCGAAGGAGGTGCACTAGATGATGCTCCTACAGCTCTATCTCGGAGCACCTTCTCTCTTCTTATGTGGTCCTCTAGGGATGTTTGTATTTCCTCTTTCAGGTTCTCTTTGTTAGTGGCTGCTACCTCATCACTTTCTTGCGTCGTCTCTTCTGCTGCTGTTTTCTGAGCCTTCTTCTTCTTCTTTGCCTTTTTCTCAGCTTTTGCCTCATTCTCATTATCACCTTCTCTCTTTCTCTTTCTTTTTCTCTTTTTGTCTTTCTTTTCTTTGTTTTTCTTCTTTTGCACAGGCTCCTCAATAAGATAAAGCAACTCTAATTCACCTTCGAGCTCCTAAGCCATATCTTCTATTACTGTAATGCACTGGAGTTGTGTAATCACTCCAAACTTTGTCTTCATCTACCTAAACTCAAATCTGAACTGTTTAAGCTCTGTACTCGACATTTTTTTCTCGCACATCAAATCGATTCTCTACGTCAGAAAACCTAGCAGGTAAGGACTCATAATGCTTAAGTGCAGCCATAATTCTCTTACTTACTGCAATTGCAAACTACTTGGCAAATTGCTTCAGCTGAGCCTCGCACCATTGAGTTTGTCTAGCAATTTTTTTAATGTTTGGCAAGTTGAAAGCAAGTCTTGCTGGTGCTGCAGAAGCTGATGGAGCTGACTCAGTTGTAGGCACTGAACCTGCCTATGCTGAAGGTGGTGGTGGTACTGCTGTTGCCTCAGATACTTCACCCTTAGCAGTAGGCATTGAACTAGAATCTGGAATAGGAGGCTCAACTGCTACCTATTCTCCCCTCTCAAGCCTCAATGCAGGTAGATTGTCCTCACTTCTAATTGGGTTGTAAGTCTTTCTAGCTGTGACATCCTCATCCACACCTGTGATATTGGGTACATTTGTTGCTCCACATAGCTTATTGATCAGACACAGGAATAGATATGGATTGTCAGTCCTAGACACCCAAATCTTTATCTCCTCAGCAATAATTTCACCAAAATCCAGGGACATCCTAGTCACTATACTAGAAACTAGTACGGCCCTATCTTCTCCCAGTAGATTATCATTTTTTTAGGGATCAAGTGCATGCACACTACACCCCACCAAAACTTTACCTCAGGTGTCAGAGAAGCTTTCTAGATCCTTTCATTCAGGTTGGTCCACCAAATAGGCTCTCCCTCCGCTCTATGAGTAACCAACCATCTGTGATAATTCGCCTTATTTCTCAAATGGGCATAGAATGTGGGTGAAGTATCCTAAACAGTGAAGTTTGGCCCATGAAAAAACTAGTTGATTATTGTGTCTGAGATACTCACTATCACTCCCCTCACTACAATTTTTTCCAGTAATGGCATGTTTGATATTCTCTCACCTTCCTTGTATCTATTTTCCAGGTCTGCTTGGTAGTTTGCATAAAACTCTCGTACTACTACTGGACTGTAGTCCACTCTAGGCCATAATCTTAGAACTTTTTCATCACCTCCGAGTAGTTGATCAACCCTTTGGTAATAATTTATTTTTCTTCAAAAATAGGTCTCCAAACAGGTCTCCGCTGAGTTTTACGCAGACCGTCAAGATATACTGTCTCAACTCCTAGAATGAGCCATCTGACATAATCTTTAACCTCCGGGTTTTTGCATGTCGCTACAGCTCTCTAAATTGGAGAATCATTATCACTTTTCTATTCTGAGGATGGTGGTACCGATTCTGTCTCCTCAGACCCCTCCTCTTCAGATTTAGCCTTCCCAGACTCAAGCTATTTGAACTCGGTTTGCATGGAACCCTCTTGCTCAGAGGACTCACTCTCAGGTGGGGTAGTACTTTCAGTGTAATTACTATCCTCTACCTAAATGGATTTAGGTCGAGTAAATGCCTTTGGGCTTGGTTTCTTTCTCTTCCAACTTAGAAGTGGTTCTTCATCTTCATAGACGGAGTCCTTATTAATAAGTTTCTGAACCACTTTTGGCTTTGCGACTTTCTTTGAAGTGTTAGGACTCTTTCTTTTGGGTGTCATTTTCATTCCTGCAGCAAGTTAGACTGAATTTTCAGTGTTTTAAATCATATAAATAAACTAGATGCATCAGTGGTTACTTAGAATCCCTGAAAAGGGTTCAATTCAGTTTTAGTTTAGAGGCTTGACGACATCTCTGGTAACCCATCGTATTTATAATGGCTTACCATAGACGTCGTCATCCTCAATCAGTGACTACTGAAATTTCTCAATATTTTATAACTTTGTCTGGTAAGATGTCACACTTGTGACGATGTATCAAATATACCATCAGACCTTAACAGAACCTCATCTTTTTTTCTTTAACTTATGATCACATTTGTGGTAAGCCATCACATACGTGACGTCCTACCATAAATGTCATCAGCTCAGAACACAATACTTCAACTTTCTTTTTCATTGATTTTTTTACTTCAATTTCGACTTGATTTTAACTTAAGTTGAGTTCTTGAGCTGCTCTTTAAATCTTCTTCAGTTAGAACACAGCAAAACCCTAGATTCAAAGTAGCTTGTAGTTTTTTAATCCACTTAAGCTCCTTTGAACCAAGGTTGAACTTCTCCTTTTATACATACCCAAAAAAATAAGAGTTTTAAGCATCGAGCATACATGATTGTCGACTTGCACACTTCCTTAACAATGGAGCTTATTTCGTATGAAGTGTGAGCTTGAGATGAGAGAATATAGATGGGAGAAGAAATTTAGTCACTTTGCTTTAAGTCCAATCTCTCAAGGGAAAGGTTTTCTTGCTTATTTGTGATCAAGTTGGAGAAGGAAGGGATCACGACCTGAACCAGGGCTTGGCTGTGACGAGCATTTCAAACCATGGAGGCCCGAAACACCCTTATCTGTCTGGTAATTATGCACCTAATTCATATGATCAAAGTAATGTGGAAAAACACAATAATTTAGAAACATGGTCATACATATGAAAAGAAAGAATGACGGGGAGATAAGGTTCCCTCAACATCAATTAACCTCTAAACAACTGTCTGCGAAAATCTCTAACAAATGACTGAGTCAAGTAACCGTATATAAACTTGGATAAGGACCCCAGTAGACCCCAAAACTGAATATAATAAAAAAAGGCCTGCAGGACATAAAACCTTCCGAAACATAGAAGGTTCACCACTTGTCTCTGCAATTCTGTCTAAATAATCTACTGATTCTCTTGACCCCTAGACTGGGGCTCAGAATCTAAGAGGTTGGACAGGGGAGTGGATCAACACAAAAGTACTGGAACGCAGAGATATCAAAAAAAAATATAATATCTTTACAATATATAGTTGAGAGCCATTATAAAGCAATTTCCTATCAAATCATTTGAAAACACATTGGTGTAATGCAATAGTTTCTCAACAACAATGAAATGCAACTGAGCTAGGTGGAATACCCTACATAATTTACACCAATTTTCTAACCTCGGTGGCCACCAAGATTAGAGTATAAGTGAGGGAGAGACACACAAGATCACATAGCATGGTATCTCGACCCAATGGTAGTGCCCAAGATTACTTATACTGGGCTCCTACCTATAGTCCCAATTAGGGAATGACAAGAAGTCAAGTACACAAGATCACTTAGCCTGGTACCAATATTCTGTGTCGGCAAACACATTTTCCAGCGATGAACCCTTACAACTCAAATGCCTTCTTCTTCATCAGTATCAGCACCTGTAGATACGGTACCTTTAGTATCCATAGCATTAATCATTTCAGTCTTACCGAATAGCAAGTGCTTAGCCAGCAAGTCCATCTGCATCTTTAAGTGGGCCATATCTTGATCTAGCTCCTCATCCCTTCTACACGATTCTGCAGTAATACCACCAGCAATCGTAGGGCTAGCCACTACAGAATCCCTAGTGTGCCAAGCTCAACTTTTCTTGGTCATTCTATTTAGCATGTCAAAAGCATCCAGAAAAGAGAGTTAAGTGAACGAACTACCTGCAGTGTTGTCAACTATTGGCTTTGTCATAGAGTTGAAAGCTCTATAGAAGGTCTCCATCAAATTCAAGTCTGTCATATTGTTGTTTGGACATTGTGCAAGTTTCTTCTTAAATCTTTCCTAAGTCTTGGTCAGTGCTTCAGTCGGAAGCTGTTTGAAGTTGCTAATCTCGTCCCTCAACTGTACCCTTCTGGAGGGTGGAAAGAACCGTTCTAGGAATGCATCTTTAAATTGTTTCTAGTTGGTTATAGAATCATGCTCTAACTCATTCAACCATATTATTACCTCTCCAGACAGAGACAATGGAAACAACCTCAATCTGATTGAATTCTGACTCACTCCTGGATTTTCAAAGGATTTGCAGATGGTGATGAAGTTCACCAAATGCATGTTAGGATCAACACCAGGCAAGCCTCCAAAAAACCCCTTCAAATTTAGGAGTTGGATCATGGTACTTGTTATGCTAAACTTTGCACCTAGTGCCAATGGTGGCAGGATGATAGCACCCCTTGCACCAGCTCCGTCTATTCCTTCATCATCAACATCATCCTCATAGTGCATAGGCTATTTACCATATCTACCTCGATCTGGATGATTTCTATTGATGTTTCACTACACTAGTGTAGAAACTTGCTCTGCTCTCTTTGGCTTTTGAGGATTCAGCATTTCCTTATTACCCAAGTCCTCATCATCATGGCTTTTGTGATGTGCTTGTTGACCCAAATTTTGCACATTCACCTGAGCCTTGGCTAAAGCAGCTAATCTTTCTGCTTCCTATCGTTCAGCCATTCTTCCAATTTGTTAATGTTTCGGGTTGAGTGGTAATAGTGGTGCGCCAGAACTTCTCATTTTTGGCATAAACAACACAGTACCTACAATAAACAAAAACAACAAATAAATGTAAATCAAGGAAACTTAACTATCAGCAAATTTTGTGCACACAATTTTTAGTCTACAACCGTATTCTCTAACAATGGTACCATTTTTGATAATGCTCAAATTACACTCCTGAATGGGTGTAAGTGATCGTTGTCAATATAAAACCCAACTAGGTTGGGGTCGAATCCCACAAGAAATAGGTTGTGAACGTGAATTTTCTTATGAAATATTTTACTGGTAGTTTACCATTTCCGAAAGTTGGGGGTTTAAAGTTCACAATGTATCAATCTTCACTTTCTGAATTTTTAGAGTTGTTATCAATATAAATGGGAAATCAGGGTTATGATCACCAAAGTTTTTGGGTATTGACAGATACTAGGTAATGCTAGAGATCCTCAGAATGAGTTGAACAACAAAATATCCCTGACTATGATACTATCTGACGTATCTCTCGACCTCACCAGACAATTTATTATCTAATTTTCTCGAACTTAGATAATTTATCTATATCCAATCGGATGTTATCTCAGGTACATTAATCCTGTTCTGGCTTTAATTATTAAACAGAAGGTTGGTAGCTTCCGAGTCCCTATTGATAATACCCATCCTCTAGTCTATTTCTCAGTTAGAAGCAAATAAAACCTAAGGCATAATCTAATGTTTGCAACCACTAGATTTCAGCTAAAACCACAGAATTTGAAGATGTTCTACCACTCTTTGAATCCGTTAAATAGCTAACATCATATCAAACCCTTACCCTTGGATCCCATAACCGCAGCTAATGAAATTAGCTGCTCATGCTTTGCCGATGTAAATCACAGTTGAAGTCATGATGATAATGATAAACTTACGTATAGATGGAAAACAATGAATAATTTCTTCAATTAAATCACAGGTTAGAAACTCAAAAATAGTTGATAAGAAAGAAACTAAAAATAATTGGCAAAAGAGAACAAGGTACGTGTTTCTCCCTCCAAAAATTCTTGTTATGAATTATGAAACCTTCCTTTCTTAAAAGCCCTAAAAACTGCTATTTATACTAAAGCCTAATTAAGGAAATAAAATAACAAAATCATAGCTGGGCTTGGATTTAGGTGATGCCATATTGGTGTTGGTCGTCAGGCTTTTAATGGCGTCTCAGATATGTCATCAGAAGTCATGCCATATTGACCTGCTCTGCCTCACTCCAATTATCATTTCATCCAGGAAAAGCCATCTTTTTCTCAACAATGTCTTTGTCATTTGATCCAATAGCGTTCCGTTAGATAGGAACAGATCTGATAAATACTGATAACTCTGAGATGGCTTACCATACTTGTGATGGTGTGTAACAAATGTCGCCAGAACTTTAGCTTATTTCATCATGTTTTTCCTGACTTTGACGACATATTCTGAAGTCTTACCACACTTGTGATGACATATTGAGAATGTTGTCACTCTCATCCAACAAGTCTTCTCCACTGTTCTTCCTGACGCCTTTTTTTGGTAGCTTACCACATCTCTGACGGCTTGCAAGAAATACCTTTAGACTCATATTAGGTCACATGTACCAGGTTTTACTTATTTTGTTCATCTTTCACATATTTTTCTCCCATCCTTGCTACAACTGTAATATCACAAGAAAACAATCAAAAAAAACCAAAAGTTGCTTAAGACTTCACAATTTTTTAAAATTAAAAGCCTCAAATGTGTTAGCATGTTTTCACACATCAGGGAGTTGAGGGTCGAGAACTTCATTTACTTTATACACTTTCCATTCGGCCAATAATATAGGCCACCTTCACTCCTAACTTCTCAACTGTAGCATTCACTCTAGCCACGACCTAAGAAAAGGACTCAAGACTAGATACAAAGGGATTCATAACATTATGATCCATGGTTTGTGCATTGAAAGCATCAGGTTCCATGAGTGGTTGTTCAATTTGCAAATGTACCTACAAAATGATCAAACGTTAGCTGAAAATACTCTCACACACTCTTTTCACTCGAATCAACCAGTTGGCCCTTCAAGTGTTGTAAGTCGGCTATCAATCCTTGAGTACCTAGGAATTAGCCTACTCTAGAGTTAGAATGGATTTTGGTTTTGAAAACTCAAGGAAGTTTTGTGTGCACTTGAACCAAGAACAACTACGAATTGTAAATGAGCAAAGCACCCCAAAGAACATTGACATTAAAGACGTACTCGAAAATTAGTTCACAATATAGTAGGTTGCTACTTAGTTGTCAACTAGTATAGGAGACAAATAGAAAGAAACTATTAGAGACATGGAAAGAAACTTATAAGGTCTTTTGACTTGAGTTTTGTTGTTGATGTTGCCCACACTTTTTATTTTCTTGGCTGTTGGTGTTTTTGTTTTTGCCTGAAAGTTGATATTTTTCAACTTAGGTTGCTAAATCTTGTTGTTTTGGTGATGCTTTTCGGTTTTGGAATGAGAAAACAAGACTTTGGATTCTCTTTCCAAAGGTCAAAAAGGTGTACATTATCATTTCACCAACTTGCACTAAAATGGAAAAACACTTTTCTGCCTTGTCTTTTCCCTTTCTTCTTTTGGACTTTCTTGAAAGATGTTTTAACACTCTTTTGGTAGGCAAGCCATTTTGTAGGTCTTTGTTTCTTTGCCACTTTAGTGTTGTCTTGAAAGTATTCCCAAGAAGACACAATACCTTACCTCTCTCTTCACTTTTTCAAATCAAATAAGGCCATTTGTTGAATATTACACAAGAACAACATGAACAACAACAAGAACACTTTGAACAATAACAATATCTAAACCCTACAACCTTTCAAAAACCACTTAACAAATATCAAATCTTGGACTTTAGACACAAGTGTGCAAGGGAAACATCAAGATAACACAAGAAACCACTAATACAAGCAAAAATAAAACACCTAAATCTAGACAATTTCTCGGTCAAACACAAGAGACACAACAAATCTTTTTTTTTTCCACTAGAAAAGCCCAAGATTTGTAGTGTAATAACACGAAAATCCTTCACTCTAATACCAAATGATGCCAAACGGCATCTAAATGAGCAGAAAACAGTCCACAAACTCACAAAACACAGCCCACACGTACAAGACATTCAACGGAAACAACAACACACAAACTTGAAATATAAGGAGATCGATAACTTGACACGAAGAGAATATAAAATGTAGCAAATAAAGAGTGTATAAAACTCTGAAACATCTACAAATCACATTAACAAGCACCAATTTCTTACGAGAACATAAGAGGAACTCGGTTCCCTTAAGGACTCTCGTTTCTAGCCGTCTCACAACACAAGTGGAACCTTTCACTTGTGAAGCCTAAAATGTTTGGTGGTCTACTCTCTTCTTGAGAGGAAATATGTTGTTCAAAGTTACAAAGTGATTTTAAAATGAGCTAACTAAGGAACAAATATAAAGAAACACCTTAAATATTCTTTACAAAAAGAATGGAAAAAGGACCCCTTTGCCCTTAATGAAGTGGTGGCGGGTGTGGGCTGTTTGGGGCAGCCTTGGGGTGTATTTTTGAGCACCTACGGTCAGCCCCAACAAGTCATGACATACACTCCCTTGAGCGAGTTCGCAACAAGCTCAACCGTGACCATTTTCATAAACACACCTTGAAGTCTTTGTAGTTCATGAGCTTGACTTCTAGTGAAAGGTCTCGAGCTTGTGAAACCCGTATCATTACATCCTTCAATTACCCTTTTGGTATGAATTGCGTGTCTATCTTTCTATCCTTGTTTTCCTATCTATCTATCTTTACTTTCAGTGTCTTATATTTGAGTCTTCGTGGGTCAATTTGTATGATTTGGTATAAGAGTGGAACATGATTTCATTCCTATGAAGTCAATCTGGGTTTTGTTATCTTGAAAAGCAACAAAAAAGAAGTGTCAAAAATTGAAAATCCCAAAAAAAAATTACTATTCACGTTTTGGTTCTTAGGTCAAATTTTGAGTTATTGACTTTGTGTTTTTTTTGTGATTTTAGTGTTAGATTTATGCTCTCTGACTCTATATGAGTCTACAAATCAAATATGAGATAAATCAAAGTGAAATTGAGTTTTCTACTATTGTTGGAAGCTTGGGTTGAAGAAGTTTGATCTAAATTGAAAATATGGAATTTTTGATTGTGAATTTGAAAAAAATTATGTTTGGAATGTGTTTAGAAGGTTGAAATTAGCCTAGGTTCAAAATTTTGTCGCATTCCGACCAATGGTTTAAGACAGAGATTTTTGAAGTCTTAGTGATCTTGAGTGTTCTTGAAGAAGATTCAAATCTTCATCTTGAATTCATATCAAAAGGAGGTGTTGCTTCAAAAAAAGGGAATAAAAGTGGTGAAAATGTTTTAGTACATATGCATCTAAGAAGATTCTAAGGATATTCCTCAAGAAATGACAAAGAGGGACCATTTGGAGGTACAAAGTGCTATTGGAGGCTGCCTTGGATGGGTGAAGTGTGCCTGATGTGTACTAAAACTGCTCCAGTAGGTTAGAAACAGGACAAAATAGTGGGAAATCATTAACCTGCGTCCAACCTGCCCTTGAGGTCCGTCCAGCCTGCTGCCACAGGTCCAACACAGGTCAAGGTAGTGAGCAAAAGTCCTACTGCATCCAGCCTGCCATCGACCTGCACCCAAGGTGCCCCTGATCTGCTCAAGCAAATCGGCAGCACCTCAAAACAGTAAGGACAGCCTCTTCTGCATCTAAGGTGTGCTGCACCTGTTCCCCACATGCTGCATCAGGTCACAACATAGCCCTCAATGCAGATCACCCTCTATTGAACGCAAGCCAGCCACAAACACAACACAAATGTATTTCAACACTTCTCCAACATCAATTCAAGTTCTAAAACAAATATCAACACTTTTGATTACTCCATTGCTCAACGTTTGATTTGATAGTTTCAATTTCTTGATTCCTAATATCTTATATTGAACCTTAAACTACTCATCAACTCGTAATTCTTCTACTAAGTTGATCGATTAGTTCTTCAGTCTGAATACTTTCATCATCCAATTTCTTTTTAGCTTTTCTAGTTTTTATTGTGTTGTAGCTTTTTATTCAAGTCCATTAAGTAGATATTTATTATTTCTTTGAGTCTATCAAACAAGAAACCACTCCGGCCGCAAAGTAGAGATTTACACCTTATTGTCCATTAGAGTCTCAGAAACCTTCAATA
This sequence comes from Capsicum annuum, assembly GCF_002878395.1. Taxonomy (NCBI): domain Eukaryota; kingdom Viridiplantae; phylum Streptophyta; class Magnoliopsida; order Solanales; family Solanaceae; genus Capsicum; species Capsicum annuum. The sequence continues at coordinate 11,178,425 of NC_061115.1, forward strand.
TTTGATGCACCAATTGTGAGGATCTCAAAGGTGAGTTCATACAAGTGTTAGTGAGGTTCTTTACTACTAATCTTGTTTGTTCATTTTTGTAGGTAAAAGGTGATATAAGGGGAACATGCCTTCAATAGAGTCGGATAATTGTGACTACGACATTGGAGACTATGATTGTGGTTAAAATAGTTATGGCTACGAAATAGATGGAGATTATGAGGGCTATAAATATAGGCATAATCAAATGTGTGGAAGGGGTAACCAAGGTATTAATGGATAATATAGTAGGATTCAATGTCTTCCTACTCTATCTATCTTCAAAGGAGAATGGGATCCTCAAGTTTACCTTGATTGGGAATGGCAATGTGAAAGAGTCTTTAAGGATTATTCTATGAGCAAAGCCGAACAAGCTACATATCCCCTTATGTACATTCATGGTCCAACATTAAAATGGTGTAAACTTGCAAGGAATCCTACTCAAACTTGGGGTGCCTTGAAAGTGTTTTTGAGGCCAATCTATGTACAGAATTATTATACGAAGCTTTATAATAGTGATCCAAAAAGATAGACTTGTTCAAGATGGATAAAGATTTATGGAGTTCCGATATGTGATCTTATACTTGATGATTGGTTTCACGCAAACTACATAAGTCCTATTATCATTGATTAACTAAGGATGCCTTGACTGTCCAAGAGTTTCCCATACTTCTTTGAAGGCTATAGAGTCTTTAAGAGCGTGATGGTATCCTACACTCAAGATGGGTACTATGAGGAGGTACGGTGTGACGTATTCCCATTTGAATGTGAATACCTATGTTTGGGTGCCGATGGTTTACACAACAGAAGATTCCAAATAGGCAAAATTGGCTTAACATTGCAAAAGACCAATGGGCAAATAATCTCTTTCCACCTACCCTTCAAAAATCTCAAGGAAAGATGACCACTTACTCCAAGCCTAATGAAAATGAGAGACAAAAATTTGAGAGGATTAAAGAAGTGAGAGGTGGAAACCTAAGAGACCAAAAAGGAGAGGTAGTAAGGAGTAAAGTGAGGGGATTGCCACCAAACCAGTCTAACATTGTTTGTCCTTATTTTAATAAGGACATTTGTGTATGTACTAACATGGAAAGCGGAGGAGAAAAAGTACCAAAAGAGAAGATTCCCTTTGAAGAGTTGACGAGGGTAATATTAGAGGATTCCAAACTTGTGGTGGAAGTTCACACAAAGGTAAAGAAAAATGTGCTAAAGAACTTCAAGTTAACATAGCTAACTCTTACACTTTTATGCATGTGAATGATGATTGTGTGGCTAATATCCCATTGAGTGTGAGTAGTAGTTTACCTACATGTGATTCTAATAAATCTTTTCCTATCCATGATAAAGTACATATTGTGAGAATACACTTTCTGATCCTATTGATGACTGAATTGACTCATCTTGTAAGACTAATTTGCGTGCACCTAGTTTTTAATCCATCATCATGGATGATAGTAAATCATCTTATGGACTTTGTGCTGGTCAACTTATGTGCAAAACTAGTCTATCACTTGCCGATTTGACTAATATGATTAGAGAACCTTAAGTGAGTGATGAAATTGAGAATGTTGATCAAGAAAATGGGAGTGACCCTTTTAGCTTTTATTTTGGTGAAGATCCTACTACTTTCTTGGCTCAGACGGATAATCATGTGCTTGAAACACCTTTGACACTTGATGCTGGTGTTTTATAGAATGTACTTGAATGATCCACACCTCTTCATGGATAGATCCTTCTTTCTTTATGATTAATATCTTATTTGAATATGATGAGCTCACTCCTAGTGAATTACCTAGTAGTGTGGATAGCACTGTTCATATAGCTCATCTTGAGGGCTATATTCCACATGCCAACGTACTATGGTGTGAAAATATTCCTCCTAATGATGGAAATCTCTTCTTGGAAGATGAGAGTACTCTTAAGGGAAAGGAATATGAAGTCTTGGAAACGAATAATCAATTGGGTTATGATAAATTTAATTTTCTTGAATCTTTAAGAAAACCAATAAGTGATTGTTGATTAGAAAATTATTGTGGAAGTGATCCTTTATATGACACCCCACCCTTATTTGATATTTATAAGGATGAATTGCTTACTTCTTGTGAAATCCTAAGTAATAATTGCTTTGATATTGGTGGTGGTATATGTCCACTTGAGGATTTCTCTATTGAAAGAGAAAGTATCAATTGTTTGGAAATTGCTTCCACTTCTACTTTGTGTGAAATTAATGTTGAGAATACTCATGGTGATGATTTTTAATCTACTAGTGAGTACGCGCATAACGGCAACTTAGTTGAAGTTGACTTAAGTGATACCTTTCTCCACTCTCCCTTTTCTTTTGATGATGTTTATGCCAACGAGGAGAGTATATCATTTAGTTTAGGTGATGCTAATTTTGAAAAAAATTGTTACGTAGAACCATGTATATGTCCACTCTTTCCATTTAACCCCGGATGGCAATTTTTGATATGATGATGTTGGCACACCCAACTTATTGCTTGGTCCACATGACAAGCAAATTTAAATGAAGGTTTTTGTATCCTTCCCTATAATTGAAAGTCTTTCTTGAGGATTCAAAATCCACTTAAGGGTCCAAGGGAAAAAACTCCAACCAAGATGAAGGGCTTTTGAAAAGGGGAGTAGTGAAAAGCTCCACGAGAGTTGACCATTATGTGTTTCCATTCTTGACCAAGGTTTAACTACTTGTAGGTCAAGAAGAGAGGCTTCTCTAGAAAGTACTTTGGATGAATTCAATTTATATGATACCCTTCTTCAATACTTGAGTGGAACTGATATCCTTCTCTAAGGTGGTATTATGAGAACCTGAAGAGAAATGTGCCATTGTCTCCTTTGGGTGTTGCTTATAAAATTTAATCCTTTGCTTGACACACTTGTTCTTAAATTGTGTGAATTCCAACTTGTTGATGCCAAGTTGATTATTTTCTTGTTGTGGGGCTCTTGGGAGCATGATTACCTCTGTTAATAGAGATAAAAAAACTATTAAGGGAATGACTCCATCAATGAACATCTCTTCATTGGGAAGTTATTTGAAAGGCAGGAGACATATTGGCTTAAATTCTTTGATTTCATCCTTGTGTGCATTATGTGCTATGTCTTTTAAATCAAATGGCATTCTAATAGATAATATAACCTTGGATGATACTTTTGCAATTGATTCATTCCTATACTAGCTCTTTTCTTATGAAGGCAATGCTATATGGATGTTTTGGACTTTTAAACCAATTGAAGCACCACTATTTATGTGGTCTGTTGCATAGATAAAGAATCAATTGTGTCTTATTTCTCCTAAGGGGAAAGTAGTTTTACCCTTTGAACTATTTGATGCCATTATGAGCTTTGTGATTTCTTATCTCTTGATCAAACCCATATCCAACCCTTTTGTGCATTCTTTGATAAGTTTCTAATGTTAAAAACAAGGGATCCTTGGATTTATCTTAAATGTGTGAAACCTTGTTATGATGCTATGATTATTTGTGGGAACCCTAACCCCTATGCCACGGTTTTTTTTTATTTGTCCTTTCTTTGGTTGGTAAGCTGTGGATTCGAGGTCAAATCCTTTTCAAGAAGGGAAGGATGATTCAAGTCAAATTGCTTCCAGACCTTTGGATGAGATACGTATGATGATTGAGGTGCTTGATTGTCACAACCTAAACCAGGGCCTGGCCGTGACAAGCATTTCAAAACATGGAGGCTCAAAACACCCCTATCTGTCCAATTATTATGCACATAATTCATATGATAAAAGTAATGCGGAAGAAATACAATATAACGGAAACATGGTCAACAATCATATGAAAATGAAAATGGGGAATAGTGTCCCACAATCTAAATCAACATCTCTAAAACTGTCTGCGAAATCTCTACTACGTGACTGAAACAATGTCTATCTGAAAACTGGGACAAGGCCTAGCAGACCCCCAAAACTGAAATAAGATAAAAGGACTACAGGACATAAGACCTTCCGAAACATAGAAAGCTCACCACTTGTCTCTGCAACTCTGTCTAAAAGGCCTACTGATTCTCTTGACCCCTAGATTAGGCCTCTAAACCTGAGAGGTTGGAGAGGGGAGGGGGTCAGCATAAAAGTACTGGCACGCAGAGATATCAAAGAAAAACATAATATTTTTACAATATATATTTGAGAGCCATTATAAAGCAATTTCACATAAAATCATTTGAAAAAACATGGGTGTAATGCAATAGTTTTTCTCAACAATAATGAAGTGCAACCGAGCTAGGTGGAATACCCTACATAATTTACACTAACTGTCAAACCTCAATTGCCACCGAGATTAGAGTATAAGTGAGGGAGAGACACTCAAGACCACACAGCATGGTGTCTCAACCTAATGGTAGTGCCCAAGATCACTTGGCTCAGGTTCCTACCTATAGTCCCAATTTGGGAATGACATGAAGTTAATTACACAAGATCGCTTAGCCTGGTACCAATATTACGTGTCGGTAAACACATTATTCTAGTGATGAGACCTTGTGTCTCAAACGTCTTCTTTGGGCATCCACCTTTCTCATGTAAAATTAATGCATACAAATTTCATTTTTTTTATTCAATCACATATCGTATTTTAAAGGGTATCGTCATACCCGACTTTCAAATCATCAATATCACATCCACATATGTATAATCATGTAAAAACCAAGGTGATTCATCATTTACAAGTGGTGAACAATATTTATTTCAAATTAATGCTCTCTTTTGTTGATCACAATACAATATGGAGTTTCGAAACATTATCATGGGAATTTGAAAAAAATTCATCATTCATATTTACCAAACTTCCATGGAAAATCTAAAATCACATATGCATGGTTTCAACCATTGAAGTATATAGGCAAACAATTCCCATGACATAAAGAAAATGACTTACAAATCATATTGAAAGCAAGATATTAGCATTTGATTGAAAACCCCTATTTAAAAGCATGCATGTTCATAAAACTACACCCATTAGATTTTTGGATAACCCTACATACCTCTATTTCAAAGGATAATAGATTATTCTTGAAGCTTGTGGATTGGTGATTCCAAATATGTAATTATCTTTGAAAACCTACGGTCGAATCTTAAACTATTTGGGTTATTATTTTGAAACCCTAAGGAGAATCTTGAGCACTTTTGATGAAAGAATATGTATTTTGGGGTCGTTGGAACTAAATCTCATCTTTTAGGGCTAAGTAAGGGTGGAAAAGGACCACTTTGTCCTCAACACGGAGTGTTTAAATTACCAGAACTCCTTACATAGGCACCGCCCATCCCGTTGCTTATGTTCACATAGGTACCGCCTAGGCTATCGCCTATGTTTACATAGGCGCATCCTAGGCCATCGCCTATGTTTACATATGCGCCACCTAGGCTACTGCCTACGCTTTCCAGTGGCCATGGGCGATTGGTTAGGCGATGCTTATCACTTTGAAGGGCCATAACTTCATGCTCGGGTGTTGGATTTTAGCCAAATTGGTATCGTTGCAAAGCTAACTCGAATACCTATTATTTGACACACAGTAGGCTTCCTAATTCAACATACACAAAGAGTTATGGTCGATGGAAGCTGACACACTTTACAACATCAACTAAAACTTAGTCGATCGAAATAGTTTCAACTCGTCCTTGAGTTGAAGGACCTCTATGGTCTAAATTCAAGCTTGAGCGGATTCACATGCTACACAATAATTAACATGCCGTATTGGCATAGGATTTTATGGCTTTGTGATTAGCAACGCTTCGAAATCATGGGTTTTTATTCTAGCCCAAAATGCAAGGCGTTACATTATCACCCCCTTAGGATCATTCATCCCCGAATGATGATGCGAGACACAGACAGACACAATTTAAAGCATAATAACGGACTAGGAAAGATAAGATAGGAATAGGTCCTTCTTTGTCCTCCAACATCAAAACAAATAAATTGGGATATCTAATTCTCATTTCATCATCTGACTACCAAGTTGTTTTTTCAACCTTTTGATTCCCCAACAATACCTTTACTGAGGCTATCTCTTTGCTCCTCAGCTTTCGAACTTGGCGAACTAAAATTTCAACGGCGAACTAAAATTTCAACAGACTCTTTTTCGTACGACAAGGATTCTGTCACTTTGATACCCTCTACTGGCAATACCATAGAATGATCTCTAATGCATTTCTTCAACATGGATACATGGAATGCCGGATGAACGGAACCCAAACTTGCAGGAAATTCTAACTCATATGCAACTGTACCAATCTTTTTCAAAATCTGATATGGCCCTACATAACGAGGGAGCAATTTACCCTTTTTTCCAAACTTCATAACTCCTTTCATAGGAGAAACCTGGAGAAACACCCAATCACCAATTTGAAACTCTAGTTCTCATCTCTGGACATCGGTATATGACTTCTGACTACTCTGAGCAGTCTTGAGTCGTTCTTTAATGATTTTCACTTTCTTCATTGCCTGATGAACAAGAGCAGGCCCATAAAACTGAGTCTCACCCAATTTATACCATCATATAGGAGACCTACATCTCCTTCCATACAAAGCCTTAAAAGGAGCCATCTTGATACTGGCATGGTAGCTATTATTGTATGCAAATTCGACCAGTGGCAGGTGATCTACCCAACTACCTTTGAAATTAATGACACATGACCTCAACATATCTTCGAGGGTCTGAATGGTACGCTCAGCTTGCACATCCACCTAAGGGTGGAAAGTTGTGCTCAGATTCACTTGTGTACCTAAACCCTTCTGAAAGGATCTCCAAAACTGAGATGAAAACTGCGTATCTCTATCAGATATAATGGACACTGGTTCCCCATGCAATCGAACTATATCCTCAATGTAAATCTTAGCATAAACCTCTCCTGAATAATTAGTCCTCACAGGCAAAAAGTAGGCTGACTTGGTCAACCGATGTACAATCACCCATATAGAATCATACTGGTTTCGAGATCTCAGAAGTCCTATAATAAAGTCCATGTTTATCATCTCCCACTTCCATAAAGGCAGGGCTATCTCTTGGGAAGTACCACCCAGCCTCATGTGTTCTACCTTCACTTGTTGACAGTTCAAACACTTGGACACAAAATCAGAAACATCACATTTCATGTTATTCCACTAATACAAGGTTTTCAGATCATGGTACATCTTAGTAGAGCCTGGGCGAATGACATACCTCAAAATATGCATCTCATTAAGGATTCTTTCCTATAGCCCATCGACATTCGGAATGCACAACCTACCCTAAAATCTCAGAATATCATCGCCACCAATTTCAAATGACATAACCTTTTGTTGACCCACATCTTTCTTGATTTGCATCAAGATGGGATCTTCAACCTGCTTCTCCTTAACTTCAGCACAAAGAGATGACTTAGAAAACTCATGAACAATCACCCCTCCATCTTAAGAATCTAAGAGTCGCACTCCTAGATTTGCAAGGCGGTGAATATCCTTCACTATCTCTTGCTTTCCTTCTTCTACATGAGAAAGGTTGCACATAGACAACCTGCTGAGGGCGTCAGCTAAAATATTTGCCTTGCTCTGATGGTAATGCAGACTCATATCATAGTCTTTCAAAAGCTCCATCCAACACCTCTGCCTGAGGTTCAATTATTTCTATTAGAAAAAATACTGTAACTCTTATGGTAAGTATAAATATCAACATGCACTCCATAGAGATAGTGCCTCCAGATTCTAAGTGCAAACACTACGGTTGCTAACTCCAAGTCATGAGTGTGGTAATTGAGTTCATGCACCTTTAACTGCCTAGATGCATAAGATATCACCTTACCACGCTGCATCAATACACAACCAAGTCCCACACAGGATGCATCACAATAAACCACAAAATCATCTACACCCTCGGGAAGGGTCAAAACAGGAGCAGTAGTCAGCTTTTCCTTCAATTTCTGAAAACTATTTTCACACAAGTCAGACCACACAAACTTTATCTTTTTCTAAGTTAGTTCAGTAAGTGGAGCAGCTATGGAAGAAAAACTCTCTAGAAACCTTCTGTAATACCTCGCCAAACCTAAGAAGCTCCGAATATCGATTGGAGTCGTGGGTCTGGGCCATTTTCTCAGTGCTTTAACTTTTTGGGGAGCCACTCTTATCCCGTCACTGGACATAATATGCCCCAGGAAGGCAATAGCATCTAACCAGAACTCACACTTAGAAAATTTGGCATACAGCTGATGATCCTTAAGAGTATGAAGGATAATTTAGAGGTGATTAGCGTGATCCTCTTTACTCCTAGAATAGATCAGAAAATTATCAATAAATACAATGACGAACAAATCAAGAAACTGACAGAACACTTTATTCATAAGATCCATAAAGGTTGCAGGGGTGTTAGTCAACCAGAAGGACATGACTAGAATTTCGTAGTGACCATATCGGGTTTGGAAGGCTATCTTGGATATGTCTAAATCCCTAACTTTCAATTGATGATAACCCGAATGAAGGTCTATTTTTGAAAAGCACTTGGCACCCTGAAGCTGGTCAAAAAGGTCGTCAATCCTAGGAAGAGAATATTTATTTTTAATCGTGACCTTATTCAACTGACGGTAGTCTATGCATATCTGAAGGGTCCCATCCTTCTTTGGCATGAAGAGCATAGGTATAGCCTCTGGGGAAATGCTAGGACAAATAAAACCTTTGTCTAGGAGGTCTGCAAGTTGTTCCTTTAACTCTTTTAGTTCTGTGGGAGCCATTCTATATTGTGGAATAGAAATAGGACCAGTGTATGACAATACATCAATGCCAAAATCTATCTCCCTATCACGGGGTATCCCTGGGAGATCTTCGAGAAAGACTTCTGGGAATTCATTCACTACTGGGACTGACTGCAGAGGAAGGTTTCCAACTTTTGAATCCTTTACTGGATGAGATGATACATACAACCTTTAGAGATAAGCTTTCAGTCTCTAAGATAAGAGATAAAGTGACCTCAAGGTTCTATAGAAATCCTTGCCCATATAATTGGTGTCTCATTCGGGAAAGAAAAAGTGACCTTTCGGGTTCTGCAATCAAGGGTGGCATAACACGAATGGAGCCAGTCCATCCGAAGAATGGTATCGAAATCTATCATATCCAGTTCTATAAGGTCTGTCACAGTTTTCCTACTATGAACAGACACGACCCAATTTCTATATACCATTCTAGTAACAACAGAATCACCTACAAGAGTGGAAACAGAGAAGGGTTCTACAATAACTTCGAGCTCAAACCCCAAACCAACAGCCACATAAGGGGTCACATAGGATAAATTAGACCCGGGATCAAGCAATACTAAATATCACGAGAAAAGATTCGTAACATACCGTTGATAACATCTGGTTATGTTTTCGCCTCCTGGTGGTTAGTCAAAGAATATAATCGGTTGCGAATGCTTTCGGCAGCTGAAGAGGTACCCTTAGGGAAAGGAGCTGTAGATGTTGCTTGAGACTTATCCCCCCCTGTATTTACTCTAGTAGATGGACAATCTCTCTGAAGGTGACCCACTTTTACATAAGTATAGCAGTTTCTCCCCTTAAACCAGCACTTTCTTAGATTATTCCTTCCACAAACCTCAAACTGCAGATGAGTAGGCCACTTCTAGGACACACTGCCCTGAGACTATGTACCTAGAGCTTTGGACCCATGAGCAGTCTGAAAACTCTGAGTTTATATAGCTGTCGGTGGTCTGGGTGCTGGAGCGCTGGCTGTTAACTATGTATTATTCCAAAACATTTTCTTCTTTATCTACTTATTACCCCAGTTACCACTCTGCAGCTGACTCTGGTGTTGATCCGCAGATCTAGCTCTTTTAGCCTGTCTATCTTTCTCTTTAAACTAAGCATTATTTTTATTCTTCTCTTCTACTTAATGCATATGAATGGTCAATCAAGAAAATTCTAACTCCTTATTCAAACTATCCCCCTGGCACTCAAGTACCAGGTCATCAGTAAGGCTGGATGCAAATTTCTTCATTTGGGCCCTTATATTACTAGTCAACTCGGGTGCATAGCGGGCTAGCTTATCAAACTTCAAAGTGTACTCCTGGACACTCATACCATTGAAGCAGGGCAATATGAGTGTCCAAGAGTACACTTTAAATTTTAATAAACTAGCCCGCTATACACCAGAGTTGACTAGTAATATGAGGGCCCGAATGAGGAAATTTGCATCAGGACATACTGATGACCTGGTACTTGAGTTCTATGGCGCTATGTTGAATAAGGAGTTAGAATTTGCTCGACTGACCATTCATATGCATCAAGTGCAAGATAAGAAGAAAAAAATTGCTTAATCTAAAGAGAAAAGACATATAGGCTAAAAGAGCTAGATCTGCGGATCAGCACCAGAGTAAGCCACAGAGTGGTAACTGGGGTAATTAGTGGACGAAGAAGAAGATTTTTTGGAATAATGCACAGTCAGCAGCCAGTGCCCTAGCACCCAGACTATCAACTGATAGACAAACTTAGAGTTTTCAGACTCCTCATGGGTCCAAAGCTCTAGGTACATAGTCTTAGGGGACTGTGGCCCAGAAGCGGCGTACTCGTCTGTAGTATGAGGTTTGAGGAAGGAATCATCTAGTGAAATGCTGGTTTGAGGGGAATAACTACTACACTTGTGGCAAAATGGGTCATCTTCAGAGAGATTGTCCATCTGCTGGAGTAAATACGGGAGGGGGGGCTAAGTCTCGAGCCACCTCTATAGCCTCTTTTTCCTAAGGGTTCCCCTTCAGCTGCTGAAAGTGGTCGCAACTAGTTATATTTTTTGACTAACCACCAGGAGGCAGAAGCTTCACTAGATGTTGTCACCAGTATGTTACTAATCTTTTCTCGTGATGTTTATGTATTGCTTGATCCCGGGTCTACTTTATCTTATGTGACCCCTTATGTGGCTATTGGTTTCAGTTTTGAGCCCGAAGTTACTGTAGAACCCTTATCTGTTTCTACTCCTGTAGGTGATTCTATTGTTTCTAGAAGGGTATATAGAAATTGTGTCATGTCTATTCATAGTAGGAAAACTGTGGCAGACCTTATAGAACTGAATATGATCAATTTTGATGCCATCCTTGGGATGGACTGGCTCCATTCATGTTATGCCACCCTTGATTGTAGAACATGAAAGGTCACTTTTTCTTTCCCGAATGAGAAACCAGTTGTATGGGCAGGGAGTTCTGTGGAACATAGAGGTCTCTTTATCTCTTATCTTAGAGCCTGAAAGCTTATCTCCAAAGGTTGTATGTATCATCTAATCCGAGTAAAAGATTCAAAAGTTGGAAACCTTCCTCAGCAGTCAGTCCCTGTAGTGAATGAATTCCGAGAAGTCTTTCCTGAAGATCTCCTAGGGATACCCCCTAGATAGGGAGATAGATTTTGGCATTGATGTATTTCCAGACACTCGTCCTATTTTTATTCCGCCATATAGAATGGCTCTCGTAGAACTAAAGGAGTTAAAGGAACAACTTGCAGACCTCCTAGACAAAGGTTTTATTCGTCCTAGTGTTTCCCCATGGGGTGCACCTATTCTCTTCGTGCCAAAGAAGGATGGTACCCTTCGGATGTGCATGGACTACCATCAGTTGAATAAGGCCATGATTAAAAATAAATATCCTCTTCCTAGGATTAACAACCTTTTTGACCAGCTTCAGGGTGCCAAGTACTTTTCAAAAATAGACCCTTATTCGGGTTATCATCAATTGAAAGTTAGGGAGTTAGACATACCCAAGACAGCCTTCGGAACCCGATATGGTCACTACGAATTTTTAGTCATGTCCTTCAGGTTGACTAACGCCCTTGCAGCCTTCATGGATCTTATCAATAGAGTGTTCCATCAGTTTTTTCACTTGCCCATCATTGTATTTATTGATGATATTCTGATATATTCTAAGAGTAAAGAGGATCATGCCAATCACCTCCAAATTATCCTTCATACCCTTAAGGATCATCAGCTGTATGCCAAATTTTCTAAGGGTGAATTCTGGTTAGACGCTATTGCCTTTCTTGGGCATATTGTGTCCAGTGACAGAATAAGAGTGGATTTCTAGAAAGTTGAAGCAGTGAGAAAATGGCCCAGACCCACGACTCCAACCGATATTCAGAGCTTCTTGGGTTTAGCAGGGTATTACAGAAGGTTCTTAGAGAGTTTTTCTTCCATAGCTGCTTCAATTACTAAACACCAGAAGAACAGAACCCAAACTAGCAGGAAACTCTAACTCATACGTAATTGTACCTATCCTTCTAAAAATCTGATATGGTTCTATATAACGAGGAATCAACTTACCTTTCTTCCCAAACCACATGACTCCCTTCATAGGATAAACTTTTAGAAATACCCAGTCACTAACGAAGAATTCGAACTCCCTTATTCTAACATTGGCATAGGATTTCTGTCTACTCTGAGCTGTCTTAAGTCATTCCTTAATAAGTTTCACATCTTCCATTGCCTGGTGAACAAGATCAGGCCCAAACAACTGAGTCTCGCTAACTTCATACCACCCTATAGGCGACCTACAGCTTCTTTCATACAGTTCTTCAAAAGGAGCTATCTTAGCACTGGCATTGTACCTGTTATTATATGCAAAATCTACTAGTGTCAAGTGATCTATCCAACTACCTCTAAAATCAAACACGCAGGACCTTAACATATCCTCAAGGGTCAGGATGGTGCACTCACCTTGCCCATTTATCTGAGGGTGGAAAGCTATGCTCAAATTCAGTTGGGTACCTAAACCCTGTTGAAATGATCTCCAAAACTGCAATGAAAATTATGTACCTCGGTCAGATATGATGAACACAGGTGCCCCATGCAAATGAAATATTTCAGCAATGAACATCTTGGCAAAATCTTCTACCGAATAATTAGTCCTAACAGGTAGAAAGTGAGCTATCTTGGTCAGCCTATCTACAATCACCCAAATGGAATCATACTAGTTTCGGGACCTCAGAAGTCCTATAATGAAGTACATATTAATCATTTCCTACTTCCACAAAGGCAAAGCTGTCTCTTGAGTTGAACCACCTGGCCTCATATATTCCACTTTAGTTTGTTGACAATTCAAACACTTGGCAACATAGTTAGCCACATCACGCTTTATATTATTCCACCATTAAATGGTTTTCAAATCATGATTTATATTAGTAGAGCCAGGGTGAACAATATAACTCGACGTGTGAGATTCATCATGGATTCTCTTCCTTAGATCATCAACATCTGGAACACATAACCTACCCTAGTAGCTCAAAATACCATCACCACCAATTTCAAATAACATTACCTTTTGTTTACCCACATCTTTCTTGGTTTGCATCAAGATGGGTTCTTCAACCTGCTTCTCTTTAACTTCTGCACAAAGGGAAGATTTAGCTATCTCATGAACAACCACTCCTCCATCCTCAAAATCCAATAGTCGCACTCCTAGATTTGCAAGTCGGTGAGTATCCTTTACCATCTCCCTCTTTTCTTTCCGCACATTAGAAAGACTGCCCATATATAACCTGCTGAGGGTGCCGGCTGCCACATTGTCCTTGCCCGAATGATAGTGCAGGCGCATGTCATAGTCCTTCAAAAGTTCCAACCATCGCCTCTGCCTGAGATTTAATTTTTTCTGCGAGAAAACATTTTGTAAACTCTTGTGGTCAATAAATATATTAACATGCACCCCATACAAATAGTGCCACAACATCTTAACTGCAAAAACAACAACAGATAGCTCCAAGTCATGAGTAAGGTAGTTTCGCTCATGCACCTTCAACTACCTAGATGCATAAGCCACTACCTTACCATGCTGCATAAGAACACACCCAAGTCCCACTCGGGATGCATCACAGTATACAACATAACCTTTTGTACCCTCCGAAAGAGTTAAAATAGGAGCAGTAGTCAACTTGTCTTTCAACTTCTCAAAACTATTCTCACAAGAATCACACCACAAAAATTTCACCCTTTTCTTAGTCAACTTAGTAAGTGGTGCAGCTATAGAGGAGAAACTCTCTACAAACCTGCTGTACTAACCTGCGAAACCCATGAAGCTCTAAATATCGGTTGGATTCATAGGTTTAGGCCATTTTCTCGCTGCCTCAACTTTTTGGGGATCGACCCGAATCCCCTCACTAGACAGAATATGCCCCAAGAAAGCAATAGCATTCATCCAAAATTCACACTTAGATAATTTTACATACAACTTATGATCTTTGAGAGTCTGAAGAATAACTCGGAGGTGATGGGCATGGTCCTCCTCACTTTTGGAGTAAATAAAGATGTCATCAATAAAAACTATGATAAATAGGTCTAGGAACTAACGAAACACCATATTTATTAGGTCCATGAAAGTTGCAGGGGCATTAGTCAACTCTGAGGACATGACTAACAATTTATAATGACCCTATCTGGTTTGAAAAGCGGTTTTAGGAATGTCTGACTCCCTAACTTTCAACTGATGATATCCCAAATGAAGGTCTATTTTATGAAAACACTTAGCACCCTGAAGTTGGTAAAAGAGGTCATCAATCCTAGGAAAAGGATATTTATTTTTAACAGTCATTTTATTCAGCTGGCGGTAATCTATGCACATACATTGGGCATCATCTTTCTTTCGCACAAAAAGTATAGGGCACCGCAGGGAGAAACATAAGCTCTGATAAAAACTTTTTCTAGGAGATCTGCTAGCTATTCTTTCAACTCTTTTAGCTATGCAAGAGCCATTCTATATGGCGAAATAAAAATAAGACGGGTATCTGTAAACACATCAATACCAAAATGTATCTCCTATGAGGTGGAATTCCTTGGAGATTATCTGGAAAAAATTCTTGGAATTCATTTACTATAGGGCCAGACTAAAGAGGAAGATTTTCTGCATTAGAATCTTTAACCATAATAAGATGATATAAACAAACCTTAGAAATAAGTTTACGGGCTCTAAGATAAGATATGAAGTGCCCTCTAGGTGATAAAGAGTGCTCTTCCACCTCTCTTGTTGGCTCATTCAGAAAAGAAAAGGTAACCTTTTGGGTTCTATAGTTTAGTGTGGCATAACACCGATGGAGCCAGTCCATCCTTAGGATAGCATCGAAAGCAACCATATCAAGTTCTATGAGGTCTGCCACAGTATACCTACTAAGAATACACATAACACAGTTTTTATACACCCTCCTAGCCACAATAAAATCACCCACTAGAGTAGAAACAAGGAAAGGTTTAGCAATCACATCGGGCTCAAACCCAAAACCAACAGCCACATATAGGGTCACATAAAAAAAGGTAGACTTGAGATCAGGCAACACATATACATCATGAGAAATAATTTGTAACGTACCAGTGACAACATCTGGTGAGGCTTCCACCTCCTAGCAGTTGGTCAAAGCATATAACCTGTTGCGATCGCTCCTAGTAGCTGAAATGGCGCCCTTTTAAAGAGGTGGTGGTGCAGAAGAGTTTGCTTGAAACTTATCTCCACCAATATTCCTCCTAGAAGATGGACAATCACTCTAGAAATAACCCGTCTGGCCATATAAATAACACACCAGAAATCCCAACTGATACCTTCCTAGATAATGCCTACCGTAAGTCTCGCACCGTAGATAAGGATGGTACTGTTGAGCCACACTCCTGGGTATCCTGAGCCCTAGATCCATGACTATTCGGTGCTAACAAGAGACTACGCCTTATCGTAAAACTTCCTCTTTCTCCATTTACTGCCCCAGTTACCACTCTATGGCTGATTATGGTTCTCATCTACTATTCTGCCTCTCTTCACCTGCCTGTCCTTCTCTCTAGATTCAAAAATTTTCTTTTTCATTTTTCTGCCTAATGCATGTGGACTGATAGCTTAGTAAAATCCATATCCATATATAGCATCGCCCTTTGGCATTCAAGCGCTAGATCATCGAAAAGGTTGGATACAAATTTCCTCATCTAGGCTCTCATATTCCCTGTCATTTATGGTCCATAGTGAGCCAGTTGGATAAACTTCAGAGTGTACCCTCGTACATTTATCTTCCCCTGTTTAAGATTCATGAATTCTTCTACCTTTGCTTCCCTCAACTCCAAAGGAAATAATTGGTCAACAAAAGCTTCCACAATTCGGCACTAACTGTGGGCTCAAAACTCTCACCCTTCGCCTCTTCCAACTCATTATACCATTGGTTATCTACATCTTTAAGTTAGTACGTTGCTAACTCAACCCCTTCCACCTGATCCACATGCACTACTATAAAAATCTTCTCTATTTTTTCCATGAACTCCTGTGGGTCCTCTTCTACCTTAGTGGCCAAAAATTTAGGCGGGCTCATTCTTATGAACTGGTCCACCTTACTAGCCCCCGAAGTAAAAGATGCAAACTCAGTATCCTCCAACCTCAGAGTCTGTGCGGCTACCAGTTGTGCAAATATGTGAATGGATTGCCTGAATTCTGCATTTGATATGTCCCTCCGAGAAGACTGAGGATGATTAACATTTGTCCAATGAGCTCAAGGAGGACTGTTCAGGACTGGAGGTACTCCCGAAGTGGGGACAGGCTCTGGAGTATGTGCTCTATTACTGGTCTGCATCCCATGGGTGGGGCGGACTTCATCATCCTGAGCATCTTGGTTGTTAGAACGATGAGAAGGCAGGACTATTTTTTGAAATAGAATAGATCACTGATTAGGGGACAGTTCTATCTCAGACTATAAAGCACGAACTAAATCACAAAGAGGGGAAACATTCCTAAACGCGCAGTAGCCTCCTACTTATAAGTGTGGAACTCTACACACCCATAAATAAGACTCTACCCGATGCGATTTTGTAGACATCATAGATCCATGAACCGTTCTTTGATACCAAGTTAATCACGACCCGAACCAGGGCCCTATCCATGACGAGCATCCCAAACCATAAAGGCCCAGAATTCCCTTCTGTATCTGGTTATTATGCACATCAATCATATATCAAAGAAATGCAGAAATACTAAATACAACGGAACCATGGTCATGTATCTAATATAAATTCGATAATAGAAAGGGACAATCCAAAACAATCTAACAACATCTAGAAACCATCTACAAAATCTCTACTACATGATTTCTAACAAAATTCGAAAACTGGAACAAGGCCCCGGTAGACCAAAAAAAACCATGTCTAATAATAGTCGTTTGAAAGTAAATAGGCCATCTGGAATAAAGAAGGCTCACCTACTGGACACTGCAACTCTGTCTGGTAAAAATCTACTACTTTTCTGGACCCTAGACTGAGCCTCAGAAATTGGAGGGAGGGGGGGAGTCAATATAGATGTACTAGTACACAAGGTAATCGATAATAAAGCTTGTATATAAATAAAATAGTTGGAGAGAAATTTTCCAAAGTACAAAACATGAAATATTCTAAAACACAAGGGAACTTTCTTAAAAAAATCATTCATCATTCTTGTCAAATGCAATTTTTGGTCTTCGTATTATTTCTGAATTAGGTGGTACACCCCTACAAGTCTAAAATCTCACGAGCCGTATGGAATTTGCCATTGACTCAGCGGGAAAGCCCCCAACCCAAGTGTTCCACAAGGGTTGGAGTTTTTAATTCTGATATGCCACACGGCACTAGGCTAGCGTAATATAATACACCCAGATCGGCAAATCACAATTTTGGGAAATGAGTTGTCTAAACTCATGCATTCTTCGGGGAACCACCTAACCTCTCTTTATGCCTAATTTTATCCTGTTCTAAATCATGCATTCTTTCTAGTTTCAACATCTGAAATGTTTGATTTCAAACAGACATTCTATTCTATTCTGAATTATCATGGTATAATCTAAATTGGCGTCGTCATACCAAGAATTGCAAGTCCTATTTCTGAGCCATAATTCATCATGCCAAATTCTTTTAATAAACATAGTTCAGACCACCCAAACTTGCAAATAGTATAAGTAATTACATGTCCCAAAATGATAAGTCAAAACTATGGAAGAACTCTTCAAACATAAGGTGGTCTTATGTTTTTGTCAAAACTAACGCACTCTTTCATTATATGTATTTTCAACATTTTTCAATATAAACAACCATCTCTTTGGAATTCAAGATTCATAACTAAGTCATTCATAAATTAAGACACTTTGTAACATGCTTTTCAAGATGCGTTTCAAAAACAATACATATCGTATGATAAGTAAGGAAAAATCATAACAAGAGAGGGATTTTAAAGGATGTTTATTGATGCCTATGGCTTGGGGATTCAAAATCACTAATTTATTTCGAAAACCCACGGTTGAATCTTGAGTTTCTTGGTGGAGAAGTATATGAACTAGGATTTTTGTTTGAGGGAAATCTTTAGGAAAGCATATATTATGCTGGTAAATGCCCTAAATCTATTGTTTGGATGTTTAAAGAAGCTTGGAAAAATTCCAAAATATCCTTTCTAACTTCTAAATGAAACTGCACAATTCCAATTGGGAGCCTAATTTAATGGGCCACCGTGTCGCGCCACTATCGCGGTGGCTCACTGGAATTTGACGAAAGAAAGTTTGGCCCACTCCGTGATGTGCCACCATCGAGGAGTCCTACTGAAAATTGACCTTCGTCATTTACACTGTCTCCGCAATGTGCCAAGGACAGGAATAACGATGTTTTACGACTAGGACTTAAATTAACCATAACTCCTTCTCCGAGTGTCCATTTTGGATGAATCTTATGTCGATGGAAAACTTATTCGATCATCTACGTAATGAAAAGTTGAAATATAAGGAATTCCATAGGTAAATGAGTATAAATCATCCTACAAGCCAATGCTTTATTCTTTAGGGATAAAATTTAGCTAGGAAAAACTTCGGGACGTTACACCATGCTAACACATATCTACAGGGTATTCCTCTGGACAGGTGGTATTGAAAACTTAAAGAAATCATTGGTTGCTTGGGATACTATGTGTCTACCTAAAGCTGCTGAAGGACTGAACATAATTGAGTTTGCGAGATGGAATAAAGCAGCTCTATGTAAGCTATTATGGGCATTGTCACATAAGAAGGACACTTTGTAGGTCAAATGGATCCACAATATCTATATCAAAGGGAGGGACTTAGAGTTAGTGCATACACCTAAAAAATCATGTTGGTTTGTTAGGAAAATATTTGATGCTAGACCGGTGCTCCCAGCTCGCAACTCATTGCAATACCTAACATAGTTCACAGTTGGGTCAAACTTCAGTATCAGAAAATTGTATTACTCATCGCTTCCCTAACAACCCAAGGTCGCATGGAAAAGCTTGGTTGAGACAGCAGGGATTATTCCAAGGCTCCAATTTATAACATGGTTGTCTCTTCATGGTAGGTTAGCAACAGTTGAGAGGCTTGAGAAATGGGGCATCAATGTAGCTGCTGGTTGTGTCCTATGTTGTTCAGGGACCAAAGAAACTTTTCAGCATCTATATTTTTAATGTAATTATTCTGGGAACACCTGGAGAACTTTTTTGAAGTGGATGAATATACCTACACAGGTGCACGTATGGGTATATGAAGTCAAATTGCTGATTAATAGAACACACATCTCAAAGGAAAGATCACAGATCCTAATATGTTTGTTTGCTGCTACGGTTTACCAACTCTAGATTGAAAGAAATGTACGCAGATTCAAGAACCAATGCAAGCACAATGCCAAGTTGATCAAAGATATTTGTTTTCAACTACACATCAAAGGCCAGCAACAGAAAAGATAGCAAGATGAACTAGCAAGATTGAACTATTACCCTTAGCTGATGTAATGTATTGACATTGTAATAGTTAGAAAGGATAGAAAATTGTACTCAAAATGTTCTGGTTGGAATAAGAATTTTTCTTTCGCCAAAAAAATAAAATATATGAAATAACCATAAATAATTAACCTAATAAATAGTTAATTAATGGTGCAATAACTAATAATTATAGTAAATTTATGAATATGATGAAAGATCTACTCAAGGCATCACCTGTCCATTATTTTTCTTCTGTTCCATCACAAAAGGAAAAGGATATCGAATCACCGATTCATCATTGAGAACATTAATCTGAAATAGAAGAATATTGTGGCGTTCTAACTACAGAAGTTCAAATACGAACTTAATGAATGAAAACTTTGATTATTCATAAATAAATAAAAAATTAAAAATAGATATTGCAGCGAATTGATATTTAAATATGATAAATTAAAAATCACAAACATTAAAACTAGAAATTCAAAAAGAATTGAAGGATAAAAGTAAAAAAAGTGGAAAGGAATTTAAAAAAAAGAACAAAATTTCCCTATCTTTAGTTTTTAATCCCCCCACCCCCTCTTAATGTCTGGATGTTCAATCAATGTTCATTTTGATCTTGCAAAGAATAGGCTCGTTAGGTGGTATACTTCACTCCAACCCAATCTTAATTTAAAATGAAAGAAAGAAAAGAAAGTATCATCTTTAACGGCTCGCGCCCATTTTCGTTACCTAATCATAAAAAAAATTAGTAGCAATTTGTATCAATAATTCCAATACGATGCACCCATACAGGAGTAGCGGATCAAATGAAGGAATACAAAATTTATTTGAATTTAGTATTGTTGATACAGATTACATATTAAGTGCAGCGTATGTGGAATTGCAAGTCTTAAAATTCTGAACTCATGATCTTCTCTGAAAAATCCAAAAGCTCTTCTTTGTGGCGATAATACTAAAATATGAAGTTGGCACAGACCATTATAAAAAGAGCAAAGGGTTTGAACCCATAGCTTGGAGTCACCTTTTGTAACAAGCGTTACCTATGATAGCAGGACTTTTCGGTAAAAATTAGAATTTGTTGAGCTCCAAAACAGATAAAGGACACTGGATGGGAAAACAGAATGATAATAATAATAGTAAAAGTTCAACAACAAAAAATTGAAAATTTAATTCCATGAGAGGTGACGAAGATCCCAACCCAAGAAGGTTAACAATGGCGCCCACAACCATCAATGGACCAAGATCCCCTTTTTAGTCTGGTTCCATATAAAGTTCACGTAATTTATCATAACACTTGCGATATTTAAAAATAGTTCATGAGTATTTTACATAATATAAGGAGGGACACATGGGTTCATGAGTATTTTACTGTAACGCCCCGCATTTCGGGCTACAATATAGACCATGATTCCAATGTGTTGATAATCCCAAACCCATAAATCCTATGCCAATATGGCATGTTAATTATATGTGTAGTATGTGAATTCATTCAAGCTTGAATTTATACCATAGAGTTCCTTTGACTCAAGGACGAGTTGTAAACTACTTCGATCGATTAAGTTTAAGTGGACATTATAATTTGTGTCAACTTCTATTCACCATGACTCTTTGTATATGTCGAATTAGAGAGTCTACTATGTGTAAAATGATAGGTTTTCGAGTTAGCATTCCAATGATTCGAATTTTGCTAAAATCCAGCACCTGAAAAAGAAGTTATGGCCTTTCAAAGTAGAATGCATCGCCTAACCAATCGCACATGGCCAGTGGAAAGCATATGCGGCGCCTATGTAAATATAGGCGATATTATATGCGGTTCCTAGGTAAATATAGGCGATATCATATGCGGTGCGTATGTAAATATAGGAGATATCATATGCAGCGGATATCCTATGGTTTCAAGTGACTTAAACACTCCGTTTTTGAGGAAAAATGGTCTTTTTCCCACCCTTATTCAGCCATAAACACGAAATTCAGTCCCTAATGCTCCAAAATTCATCCACGTTCATCTAAAAATTCTAAATAACACTCCTAAGGGTTTCAAACTAAATACCAAATAAATCAAGATTCAACTGTGGGTTTTCAAAATTGATTAGAGATTCGGAATCTCCAATCCATGGGCTTCAAGAAGCACCCATTATTTTCATAAATAGAGGTACGCGGGGTTTTCCTCAATTCTCATGGGCATAGAAAAATCATGTTTTAGAATGGGGTTTTTGAATCTATGTATATATTCATCTATTAAATGTTTTAACATTTTTGTTTTGTGCTTTTGACCTTCCCAAAGTAATTTGAGAATATGAATGTATGAAACCATGTATTTAAGAATGAATTCTTGTTGAGAGAATGATTTTCCATGAATTCCCTCTTATTATGAATTTTTCAGATTTCTCATAGCATATGAATTGTTTTGCAATGCATCCTTGAAAAGCACTATATAAAATGATTGAACTTTTGTTATGATTTAAAGGTGGTTTTAAATCACTCAAGAGGGAATCTAGTATGAATGTTTAATGTTCATAATGCATGTAATGAAAGAGTGCATGGATTTGCTAAAAGCACTAGACCACCATATGTTGATGAAGTTTTTGCATAATTTTGACTTGAGTTTCTAAACACGAAATCTAATGTATTATGTCTCAAACATGACTTGCAAGTCTTGTTATGACGATACCAATTCAGACCAATGCCATATCAGACTCAGACTAATAGATATTTTAGACTATTATGATTTTACACATTCAGAATGTTGCATGTACAGAAAAGGTTAAAAATGGGCATACAGAAATGTTAGGTGGTTCCCTGAAGAGGGCTTGAGTTCAAGCAACTCATTTCCTAAAACTGTGGTTTGCCGACTAGGGTATATTATTATACGATGACTAAAGTGTCGTATGGCGTATCAGATTCAGGAACTCCAACCCTTGCGGTACACTCGGGTTGGAGGCTTCCCCGCCGAGTCAATGCGGATTCAATATCGCCCGTGGAATATCAGACCTGCAGGGGATACTACCTAACTCAAAAGTAATACACAGATTAGAGTTTGAGATTTACAGACAGGATACATGTTTTCAGAAGGTGCCCATGTGTTTTTAAAAACTGTTTTATGCATAATGTTTGATGAAAATTTTCTCTCACATATTATATATATATATATGTTCAATTACTCCATTTTGGATTGCTTCACATGCCAGTACAATTGTGCTGACCCCCCTTCCTCCCAGGTATTAAGGCACAGTCTTGGGGTCCAGATCCTCAGTAGAGTCTATAGACAGGGTTGTCTTAGAGTTCAGTTGGTGAGCCTTCTTTGCTTCGGAAGGCCTAGTCATTTAGGTATTTATTTCAGTATGATTTTTGGTCTATTGGGGGCCTTGTCCCAGTTATTCAGATAGTATGCCAGTAGAAATTTCACAGACTATTTCAGATGTTTATAAAATATTATTGGGTATGTTTTTAGGCCTTTAACTATTTAAAATTTTTGACTATGTTTTTGTATTATTGTGTCTATTCTGTATTACTTTGATCATCTGAATTATGTGCATGATTACTAAATAGACAGAGGGAGTTCCGGGCCTTCAGGTTTGGGAATGCTATTCATAGCCAGTGCCCCGGTTTGGGTCATGACAAACTTAGTATCATAGCATGGTTCATGGTCCCAGGGTGTCTGCAAAATCACATTGGGTAGAGTCTTGGTTATGGATTTGTAGCGTGCCACACTTATAAGCAAGAGGCTACTAGGCATTTATGAAAGGTTTCCCCTCTTTGTGATTTAGTTTGTGCTTCAGAGTCTGAACTGTCCCTTAATCAATGATCTCTTGTATTTCAGAAACACAGTTATGCCTCCATATCATATCATCGATCAGAATGCTCAGGCAGATAAGGTCTATCCCACCCATGGGATGCGGAACCATAATAAAGATCACACTTTAGAACCTGTCCCTACTCTGGGAGTCCCTCCTATCCTGACCAGTACACCTCAGGCTCTGCAGACTAACGTGAACCGTCCCCTGACTGCTCAGAGATATATTTCAAATACATAATTCAGATGGTTTATTCATATACTGACACTGTTGGTAGCTAACAAAGCTCAATGATCAGAAGATATTGGGTCTGCATATGTTATGTCTGAGGCTACTAAGGTCGGACATTTCATGAAAATAAACCCACCTAAGTTCACTGGCACCAAGGTGGAGGAAGATTTACAGGAGTTCATGGATGAGATGGAAAAGATCTGTAAGGTAATGCATATGGATGAGGTTGAAGGGATGGAACTAGCAACTTATCAGCTTAAGGATGTTTCGAATCAGTGGTATGCCGACTGGGAGGATGCAAAAAGTGAGAGTGGTGAGCTCATAGTTTGGGGCGAATTTGTGGAAGCTTTCCTTGATCGATTCTTTCCTCTAGAGTTGGAGGAGGCTAAAGCGGAAGAGTTTATGAATCTGTAATAGGGAAGTATGAGTGTCCAGGAGTACACTTTGAAGTTTAATAAACTAGCCTGCTATACACCAGAGTTGACTAGTAATGTGACAGCCTGGGTGAGAAAATTTACATCCGACTTTTCTGTTAACCTAGTGCTTTAGTGCTAGGGGGCAATGTTTAATAAAGAGTTAGACTTTGCTAGGCTGGCCATTCATATGCAGCAAGTAGAAGAGAAAAAAAGAAGATCTCTAAAGCTAGGGAGGTGGAAAGACAAGCAAAAAGAGCCAGATCAGCCGACCAGAGTCACAGTCAGCCTTAGGGCAGTGAGTAGGGAAATAAATGGTACAAAAGGATGAATTAGGGTAATGCGCAGTCTACTGCCAGTGCCACAGTACCCCGACTACCTGCAAACAGACGATCTTACATTTTTTAGACTAAGGAACCAGAACTCAGGATACTCAGACATAGGGTAGTGTGGTTCAGTAGCATCATAATTTTCTGTGGTGTGAGACTTGTGGTAGAAATCATCCAGGAAGGTGTCAGTTGGGCTCTTTATTGTGTTATTCATGTGGTCATTTGGGTCACTTTAAGAGGGAATGTCCATCTACTAGAATGAATGTTGGTGGTGAAAAGTCTCAGGAAAATTCTTTGGCACCACCCCCGCCTTAGAAGGGTGCCATATCAGCTATGGGGAACAATTGCAACCAGTTATATGCTTTGACCAACCACTAGGATGTGGAAGGTTCCCCAGATGTTGTTACTGGTACATTACAAATCTTTTCTCATGATGTTTATGTGTTACTTGATCCTATGTAACCCCTTATATAGCTATTGGTTTTGGGTTTGAGCCCAATGTGATTTATGAACCCTTTTTTGTTTCAACCCCAGTGGGGGATTCTATTATTGCTAGGAGGGTGTACATGGGTTGTGTTGTGACTATTGGTAGCCGGGATACGTTAGCAGATCTCATAGAGTTAGATATGGTTACTTTTTATGCTATCTTGGGAATGTATTGGCTCCATTCGTCCTATGCCATATTAGATTTTAGGACTCAAAGGGTCACTTTTTCTTTTCCGAATGAACCAGTGATAGAGTGGGAAGGATATTCTTTAGCATCCAGAGGGTACTTTATATCCTATCTTAGAGCCCGCAAACTCATTTCTAAAGGTTGCTTGTACCACTTTATCAGAGTTAAGGACTCCAATGCCGAGAGTCTTTCTCTTCAATCTGTTCCTATAGTAAAAGAATTCCCAGATTTCTTTCCAAATGATCTCCCAGGAGTACCACCTAATAGGGAGATTGAGTTTGGTATTGATGTGTTTCCAGACACTCATCCTATTTCCATTCCGCCATAAAGAATGGCTCCTACAGAACTAAATGAGTTGAAAGAACAGTTAGTAGATCTCCTAGATAAATGTTTTATATGCCCCATTGTTTCTCCTTGTGGCGCGCCTGTACTTTTTGTGAGAAAGAAAGATGGTTCCTTTTGTATGTGCATAGACTACAGTCAGCTGAATCAGGTCACAAATAAAAATAAATATCCTCTGTCTAGGATTAATGATCTTTTTGACCAGCTTCAGGGTGCCAAGTGTTTTTCAAAAATGGACCTTCGTTCGGGTTATCATCAGTTGAAAGTTAGGGAGTCAGACATACCGAAGACAACCTTCCAAACCCAATATGGTCACTATGAATTTCTAGTTATGTCCTTCGGGTTGACTAACGTCCCTGCAGCCTTCATGGATCTTATGAATTGAGTATTCCGTTAGTTTCTTGACTTGTTCGTTATTGAATTTATTGATGATATTCTGATCTATTCTAAAAGTAAAGAGGATCAAGCCAATCACCTCCAAATTTTTCTTTAGACCCTTAAGGATCATCAGCTGTATTCCAAATTTTCTAAGTGTGAATTCTAGTTAGATACAATTTTCTTCTTGGGGCATATTGTGTCCAGCGACCGAATAAAAGTGGATCCTCAGAAAGTTGAAGCAGTGAGAAAATGGCCCAGACCCACAGCTCCAACCGATATTCGAAGCTTCTTAGGTTTGGAGGGTTATTACAAAAGGTTCGTAGAGAGTTTTTCTTCCATAGATGCTCCACTCACTAAATTGACTCAAAAAAAGGTGAAGTTTGTGTGGTCTGATCTGTATGAGAATAGTTTTGAGAAGTTGAAAGACAAACTGACCATTGCTCTTATTTTGACCCTTCCCGAGTGTGTATATGGCTTTGTGGTACACTGTGATGCGTCCTGTGTGGGACTTAGTTGTGTGTTGATGCAGCATGTTAAGGTAATGGCTTATGCATCTAGGCAATTGAAGGTGCACGAGCAGAACTACCCCACCCATGATATAGAGTTAGTGGCTGTGGTGTTTACACTTATGATTTGGCGGCACTACTTGTACGGTGTTCAGGATGATATCTTCACTGACCGCAAGAGTCGGTAGTATGTTCTCGCAGAAAGAATTGAACCTCAAGCAGAGGTGCTGGATGGAGCTTCTGAAAAACTATTATATAAGCCTGCATTACCAACCGGGCAAGGAAAATATTATAGCCGACGCCCTCAGTAGGTTGCCTATGGGTAGCCATTCTAATGTAGAAGAAGGAAAGAAAGAGATGGTGAAGGATATTCACCACCTTGCAAATCTGGGATTGCGACTCTTAGATTCCAAAGATGGAGGGGTAATTGTTCATGAGTTAGCTAAATCATCCCTTTGTGCTAAAGTTAAGGAGAAGGAGGTTGAATATCCTATCTTGATAAAAATCAAGAAAGATATGGGCCAACAAAAGGTTATGTTATTTGAAATTGGTGGTGATGGTATTCTGAGATTTCAGGGTAGGTTGTCCATTTCGAATGTTGATGGAATGTGGGAAAGAATCCTTGATGAGGCACACACTTTGAGGTATGTTGTTCACCCAGGCTCTACTAAGATGTACCATGATATGAAAACCTTGTATCGGTGGAATAACATAAAATGTGATGTAGCTAATTTTGTGGCCAAGTGTTTGAACTGTAAACAAGTGAAGGTAGAACATATGAGACCAGGTGGTACTTCCCAAGAGATAGTCCTACCTTTATGGAAGTGGGAGATAATAAACACATACTTTATTACAAGACTTAGAAGAACCTGAAACCAGTATGATTCTATATGGGTAATTGTAGATCAGTTGACAAAGTCAGCCCACTTTTTACCTGTGAGGACTAATTATTTGGGAGAGGGTAATGCTAAGATTTACATTGAGGAGATAGTTCGGTTGCACGGGGAACTAGTGTCCATTATATCCGATAGAGGTACGCAGTTTTCATCTCAGTTCTGGAGATCTTTTTAGAAGGGTTTAGGTACGAAAGTGAATTTGATCACAGCTTTCCACCCTCAGACGAACGGGCAAGATGAGCGTACCGTTCAGACCCTCGAAGATATGTTGTGGGTATGTGTCATTGATTTCAAAGGTAGTTGGGTAGATCACCTACCACTGATTGAATTTGCTTACAATAATAGTTACCATGCCAGCATCAAGATGGCTCCTTTTGAGGCTTTGTATGGGAGGAGATGTAGGTCTCTAATAGGATGGTATGATATAGGTGAGACACAGTTATATGGGCCTGATCTTGTTCATTAGGCGATGGAGAAAGTGAATATCATTAGAGAATTACTCAAGACTTCTCAGAGTCGTCAGAAGTCCTGTACCGATATTCGGAGAAGAGAATTAGAGTCTGAAGTTGGTAATTGGGTATTTCTCAAGGTTTCTCCTATGAAAGGAGTTATGCGGTTTGGAAAAAGGGTTAAATTGAGCCCTCAAAATATAGGGCCATATCAGATTCTAAGAAAGATTGGTGCAGTTGCTTATGAGCTAGAATCGCCTGCAAGTTTGGGTTTCATTAATTCGGTAGTCCATGTATCTATGTTGAAGAAATGCATTGGAGATCATTATTTGGAATTTCCAGTAGAGGATATCAAAGTGACAGATTCCTTGTCTTTCGAAAAAGTGTCTGTTGAAATTTTAGAATGCCATCTTTGAAATTTGAGGAGCAAAGAGATAGCCTCAGTGAAGGTATTGTGAAGGAATCAGAAAGTTGAAGAAGCAACTTTGAAGTCATAAGATGAGATGAGAATTAGATATCCTAATTTTTTTGCTTCGATGGATGATAAGACAAAAGGTACTATTCCTATCTTATCTTTCCTAGTCCTTATTATGCTTAAAATCGTGTCTGTCTGTGTCCCACATCACCATTCGGGGATGAATGATCCTAAGGGGGGATAATGTAATGCCCCACATTTTGGGCTACAATATAGACCATGATTTCGATGCGTTGATAATTTCGAAGCCATAAATCTTATGCCAATATGGCATGTTAATTATTTGCATAGTATGTGAATCCATTCAAGTTTGAATTTAGACCACAGAGGTCCTTTGACCCAAGGACGAGTTGAAAACTACTTCAATCAATTAAGTTTAAGTGGACATTATAATTTTTGTAAGCTTCTATCGACCATGACTCTTTGTATATATCGAATTAGAGAGCCTACTATGTGTAAAATGATAGGTTTTCAAGTTTGCTTTCCAATGAAACCAATTTTGCTAAAATCCGGCACCCGACCAAGAAGTTATGGCCTTTCAAAGTAGAATGTGTCGCCTAACCAATCGTACATGTCCACTGGAAAGCATATGCGATAGCATATGCGGTGCCTATGTAAATATAGGTGATATCATATGCAGTGCCGATGTAAATATATGCGATATCATATGTGGCGCATATCTTATGGTTTTAAGTGACATAAACACTCCCTTTTTTAGGTAAAATGGTCCTTTTCCCACCCTTATTCAGCCATAAACATGAAATTCAGTCCCCAATTCTCCAAAATACATCCACATTCATCTAAAAATTGTCAAGAACACTCCCAACGGTTTCAAACTAAAAAACTAAATAAATCAAGATTCAACCATGGGTTTTCAAAATTGATTAGAGATTCAGAATCTCCAATCCATAGGCTTCAAGAAGCATCCATTATTTTTCGAAATAGAGGTACGCGGGGTTTTACCAAATTCTCATGGGCATAGAAAAATCATGTTTTAGAATGTGGTTTTTGAATCTATGTATATATTAATGTATTAAATGTTTTAACATTATTTTTTTCGTCTTTTAACCTTCCCCGAAGTGATTTAAGAATATGAATGTATGAAACCATGTATTTAAGAATGAATTCTTGTTGAGACCATGATTTTTGGTGGATTCCCTCTTATTATGAATTTTTTAGATTTCTCATAGCATATGAATTATTTTGCAATGCATCCTTGAAAAGCACTCTATGAAATGATTGAACTCTTATTATGATTTAAAGGTGGTTGTAAATCACTAAAGAGGGAATCTAGCATGAATGTTTAATGTTCATATTGCATGTAATGAAAGAGTGTATGGATTTGCTTAAGGCACTAGATCACCATATGTTGATGAAGTTTTTGCATGATTTTGTCTTGATTTTCAAAACGCGAAATCTTCAACATTTGTTGCATGTTTTTGGTGGTATAAATTATGCTTTAAATGAAATATTTACCTTAATGTATTATGGCTCAGAAATCATGATTTGCAAGTCTTGGTATAATGATACCAATTCAGACCAATGCCATATCAGATTCAGACTAATAGACATTTCAGACTATCATGATTTTAGATATTTAGAATGTTGCATGTACAGAAAAGGTTAAAATGGGCATAGAGAGATGTTAGGTAGTTCCCTGAAGAGGGCTTGAGTTCAAGCAACTCATTTTCGAAAATAGTTGTTTGCCGACCTGGGTATATTATTATATGCTGACTTAAGTGTCGTATGGCGTATCAGATTCAGGGACTCCAACCCTTGCGGCATACTCGGTTTGGAGGCTTCCCCGCCGAGTCAATGGCGGATTCTATATCTCCCGTGGAATATCAGACTTATAGGGGATACCACCTTACTCAGAAGTAATACAGAGATCAGAGCTTGAGGTTTACAGACAGGTTACATGTTTTCAGAAGGTGCCTATGTGTTTTCAGAAACTGTTTTATGCATAATGTTTGATGAAAATTTTTTCTCAGGTATTATATATATATATATATGTTCAATTACTCTTTTTTGTATTGCTTCGCGTGCCAGTACAATTGTGCTGGCCCCCCTTCCTCCCAGCTACTGAGGCACTGTCTAGGGGTCCAGATCCTCAATAGAGTCTATAGACAGGGTTGTCTTAGAGTTCAGTTGGTGAGCCTTCTTTACTTCGGAAGGCCTAGTCATTTAGGTATTTATTTCAGTATGGTTTTTGGTCCGCTGAGGTCCTTGTCCCAATTATTTAGATAGTATGTCAGTAGTGATTTTGCAGATTGTTGCTATTGTTTATAAAATATTGTTGGGCATGTTTTCAGGCCTTTAACTATTTTAAATTGTTGACCATGTTTCCTTATTATTGTGTTTATTCCGTATTACTTTGATCATATGAATTATGTCTATGATTACTAGATAGACAGAGGGAATTCTGGGCCTTCGGGTTTGGGAATGCTCGTCACGGCCAGGGTCCCGGGTTGGGTCATGACATTTACATAATTTAAGGAGGGGCACATGGGTTCATGAGTATTTTACGTAACTTAAAAAGGGGCACATGGGTTCATGGGTATTTAACATAATCTTGGGAGAGGTGTATGGTTTCTTGTGAACCCGCACCTCTCCATGTAAATTCACCCTGCATGCACTAAATGCTCAACAAGTTTAGCTCCAGAACTCAATCGAACACAATAAGAATCCAACCTATTAATACCAGAATAAGAATTAATAACACCATTCAATACATAAACCTATCAAACTTAGATGCAATATCTTGCCCACCGGAATCCATCGTAGGTGTCTGATCTACATAGGTATTTTGTGCCTGTGTAGGATAAATATCATGCCCACCAAAATCCATCTTAGGTGTGTGATGTGCATATGTATTTTGTTCCTGTGTAGGAGAAATATCTTGCCCATCGGTATCCATCGTAGGTATCTGATGTGCATATGTAATTTGTGCCTATGTAGGATATAAAGTACAGCACATAATTAGTAATTTGAGAGTAAATTGTAAGTGATCTTTAAATTTACACAGAATTTTAGAACAAAACCAAGGAGATCGTTAATATAAAACACGAGAGACCATGAGTAACTCGAGTGATTTATAAATTGCAAGAGATCTTTAACTTTAAAGATATGAGATCCTAAACAAACCAAAGGAGATCAACAACATACACTGTGTAATAAGGATGGAATGTAAGCATACCTTACCTCTACCTTCACAAGGTAGATAGGTTGTGTTTGCCCAACACTCGACTCAAAAAGAAAGAAACTGAGATGACAATGTATCAATATAAAAAACAAGTTTAACAAAACATATAAATACACATTGGAGAAAAAGAAACTTCACGATACATAAATCATACTACTAGAAGTGTGACAATACTCTACCAATTACAAACCTTCTATCTTAATCTTAAAACTCCATACCTTCATGATGCAAGGGTGTCAAGCTCGAGGCAATTTACGCGTAGTCAAGCTCGGGAGTTACAAAAACTCCAAAGTAAGTTCATGTCCATGGTCATGTGTGAATGTGTTGTTTCTACATCTAAGGGACTACATTTATTGTTGGGTGAAGAGGGACCTTGAAGTGTGACCACACCTTTGGCGGATATGGTGAGCATATTGGATGCAGGACCAATCTCCCCTTTATCTGTGGCCAATCTTTTGCCTAAAGCAGATTCAACACATATCAAATCAGTATAGTCTGTTCCTGACCTACGGCCAATCTACTACCAATATACTGAAGCAGATTCAGCACAGGCCAAGGTGGATTGGATGGAATTTCAGTCAAGGTCCAAGGGAAACAGAGTCATATAAAATCATTTGGTATTTCACTATATAAAAAACATGTTAGGGTTATTTACAGGTAGTTCATTGATGATATTTGGAGACTTTAATCACTGGTAATATTTTGAACTTCTCTCTTCCTATTGAGAGGTCCAAAACTGAAACTCACAAGTAGAGTGATACTTTTGTTGTATCTTGGCTAGAAACTAGGATCTTGGGGTTCATTGAGTTCCTTTTAGTCCAAGTAAGAGTTTGGTGCTACCATTCATTAATCTTAGGGTCCTTAGATGTTGTTAGGGTTCTTAGATTCCTGAATATGTATGTTAAACTATCTATCCATTCCTTTTGTTATTATTTCGTTATTCTTGATCTTTGAAGACTGGTGAAGACGTGTGGTGCTCTTTCCATTCACTAGCTCTCTTGTTAACTTGTTATTCCTTTTAACTTCATCTTCTAGTTCTTAAAATATTTTATTGTAGTCTAGTGAAGCCGTGCATGGCATATTATGATTTACTAGCACATAGTTGTTCATCTTGTTGTTCGTGTGTTGGGTTAAATCTGATGATACACACTTAGTATTGTATCATTTGGTATCAAATATAAAGGCTTGGTTTTGTCACTACAAAACCAATCTTTGGAAGCTCTTACCAAAAGTTGTTGTTTAAAGTCTTGGCCGAAAATAATTGTTTTATCTACAATAATTTTGTTCGTCTAGTTTGTTTCTTGTGTTGTTTTCTTTGTCATCAACGCAAAAGGTGTCTAAAGGTAAGTTGATCTTAACATATTGACATTGCTATTGTGGACTTTAAGTGGTAGTATGATGAACTTGAAGTAGGACGAGTTGTGTGTTGTTGTTTGTTGACGTTTAAAGTGGGCTATTGTTGGTGAATTGTGGTTGTGTTCTTGAAGTATTATTATGGTTTTCATCTTGATTTTTTTATCATCTCATGTCTTGAACACTATGAAGACTAAAATAGATCCAGAAAGGTTGCAAGACAATGTTGTAAAGTTGTTTGTGAGAAGACTTGCCAATATCACTTCCTTCACTTTGCAACCACTTTTCCATAAAATAAGGAGCCTTGTCTTGTGGAACCGATAAAGTCAAGCCTCATCGTTTTTTAGTTGGAAAAATTTGAAAATTTATATGAATTTACTTTCCCTCCAAAGGCAAAGTCATCTATTACAAAATTGTAAAGATTAAGGCTTTAAGTGGATGAACAAAATGTATGGACTCGTGACCAGTACCATGTTTCCACGTTAACTAATTAGCATGTTAGTACATTTCTATTAGGTCATCAATTAATCATTTGCAGCCTTGTATTCATGTCATCGTTTTTTTGTGTTCTTTTGTCGTTTGAATACGTTATAACTCCTTGAATCTTGTCTGAGAGGAATTCTTTGAGTTTCAAACAAGAATCCACTACGGATAAAAGAATACTCACATCCTAAGGATTCATTAGTTACTAGCCAATCTACAACACATGTGGAACTCGAGTATGACAAACCCAAGAATGTATGGGTGAGGAAAGGTTTTTAAACTAACTTGTTCATTTCCTATGTAGGTGATACCTTTACAATAGAGGGTGCCAGGTCTCAAACCATGGATTCTAATGGAATAGAGAATATAAGGGTCAGTCTTGAGGATATAACCAGAACTCTTGAAAGGTTTAGTACGAAAGTGGGAGCCATAAGGGGAGAAGTGATGACTATTAGTGGGAGGTTAGAACAAGTAGAGAGTCAAAGGAACTCTCTCCCTTCTACTCCTCGGCATGTTTCATCAATTGGACATGATAGAAATTCCTCCGCCACCATTACTATTGAAACATGGCTACAATTTAAAAATCCTTCACTAGCTCCAATAAATGACGCAAGACAAACCACTCATAAGCCCCTAAAATGAGACTCCAATAGACCAACCCATTCCTAATCTCCTCAAGTTCCACTAGGGGGTCTTTGGCACCCAATACCTCCACTAAATTCGAAACCTCCCTTCCAAGATCAACTAAACCAAAGACCACCATCTCCACAAAACCCAATCTCTCCAAATCAAGTTCCAAATGTCAAAAACCGTCCCATCCACATTGAGGAATATGGTAGAGAGGATTATGTAACGCCCTAATTTGCTAAACCGGAATGCTACACGGTGCCCATGACCCTGAGGGACCACAAGATAACCCATGGCTCATATCTTTACCTGTACACTACATAATATAGAACATAAATACAGAATACGTCATAGTGTAAGGCCATAAGGTTCAAAATGGAATAATCATAACATGAGAGTGGGGTATAGAATACCCAAAATAACTGTAATACTATTTGAAGTCTGAACATACTAGTCTAAAAAGCCTCTAACATGACTGTCTGAATAGGGAGTTGATGGGACATGTCCCCAACTAACTCTTACTAGCAAAACTGAACTGAAATAAACCATAAAATAAGTAATGATCATGCCCTCGAGAGACGAGAAATCACTACTGAAACTCTGATAGATGAGATGCTACTGCTACTACTGGTCCGAAAATCATGTATCTGAACCTATGGTGTAACATAAAAGAAAACACCATAACACGAATGCGCCAGTACAACTGAAAGTACTGAGCATATGAGTGAGGTAGGCTAAATGCAAAGGGTTTGTATGCATGAACAATGTTGATTGATATGAATGTGATAACACATATATACATAAGTAACTGCTACTAAACTCGTGACGATACTGACTACTGAGTTTGAATTCTGACAACATGAGTTTACCAGTTTTGAGATACTAAATGACTGCATTTACTGATATCGATTTATGAATCACTAATAAGTGAGGAACTGATACTACATTATTGAATACTAGCAGACTGATACATTATTACTGATAAAGGAATGATTGTTTCTAGCTGTCCTGATTATGAAGGACTAGTCTAATTGACTGTATCTGATAGTCCTAAAACTGAGTACTGATAGCATGAGTTTACTGAAATCTAATATGACTGGCAAATAATTTCTGATAGCTGCTAACATGAGTGACTATATCTGATTGCCTTGATACGGGATACTGATAACATGGGTGACTATAGCTGACAGCCCTAAATCTGATGGAACTAGCTGAGTTTTGTACTATATATGAGTTGACTATATCTGATAGTCCTGATATTCTAAAGAACTAACTGAGTTCTTTAACTGAGATTTAATGATAGAAACTATGGGAGGTGGTATTTTAACTGACATGCCCCATGTATGCTAATATAGCTGAACTAGGGTCAAATCTTTTCCCTGATTGGAAGGGTGTCAATACCGTGCCACGGGTACAGACAAGCTGTGAGTGACCCTCAAATCTAGCAGTGTCCCCAAAAGATAACGGCGAATGTCTGCCTCATCAACCCTGAAGCTGGTAGTGTTGATGTCTCAACCTATGCTTACTACATAGTTCTGGAATGCAAGGATTACTGCTAAGAATCACACCCTCATCTGACAGTGTGTGTTCCCATCCTTGGGTTCGCTCAGAGCTAACTTCTACTCCCATCTGAATAGACACTGAGCATGACTAACTGAACTAATTAACTGAGCTAATTAATTGGATTGATAGTGTTGCTTAGCTTAGCTAAGCTAAATTTAATGAGCATTACATATTGCAACAATAATGCGTAACAATTTCCATGAAAATCATGTTGAACATAAGCATAGAACATTGACTAGTCATTTAGGACCTATTATGTCATAAAAGCATCATTTCTAGTCTCTTAGGTATTTTCACAAACACCTTACATGCAAATCTTTAACATAGGTGGATTCATCAAGATTACAAGTATTCAACCACCAATTTCACATGTTTATACATCATATACCACCATAGTTTCATAAAAACATACTAAGATCCCATCTTGGGCATCATCAAATTTCAACAACATGATATCAACCATCAACTTCATAAATATCATAATATATAATTTAGAAGATGATATTTTGGAGCTATCTGGATGAAAGGAATCCATAAATCAACATACGCATACCTTAGTTCATGATTCTTGGAAGATTGATGGAATGATTCTTTAAATTAAATCCCCAATTGCAAACCATCTTCTTGTTCTTGAGAGAAAATGGAAGAAAAGAGTGTATTTTGGTTGAAAATCGGGTTAATTCCATGTTTATGGCTATATATGGGGTGGGAGATGACAAAAATTCCCTTAAGAAAGGAGAAAAAGATGTAACTATCCCTTTGTTGACTATCTAACAGGCTGAAGTGAATTGATCATAACATTTTACTCAGATGCCCAAATTGGATGAAACCAATTGCATTAGAAAGAATACTCTCATATATTTCATTTGATATATAGAATCTCTCACAGTTCATTATATACAGGGAGTTATGATTGTTTAAAGTTGATCCTAAAATGCTAAAAAAAAACTGGGCAAACACTGGAGTTAGCAGGCAGCGTGGGGTAATCGCCCAGGTCTTATGTTTTAGGCACTCAAACATGCCCTTACGCTACTCCAAAAATTTTGAAACTCGCTCGGAATATACTAAGAGCTTTCCCGATTGTAACGCAACTTGAAAATTAAGAAACGGATGTCGGAAAGGTAGCCAAATAAATCCCCAAAGTTTGGAGGTCTAAAATAAGACTAAGTGTTGAATCTTGAACACTTAGCAAAAAATTTTCTAAGTCTTGGGATCTTTTATGCAGCTTTACGAGCTGAATTTGACTCACAATTTTATGGGGTATTATAGATTATGAAGGGTATGCAACCTTATACAATGCTTACATAAGGGAGGAGGAGATAATAGGGGAACGTGTGGATCCAAAAAGATACCAAGGCTATGGAGAAAGGGGAAACTGATACCAAGAGAGAGACATAGGAATCAATACAATCATATTGAGCCTACCTATCATTAAGGATGAAAGTTACCCTGAGGTGTATCTTTCTGGGGAATCAGCATGTGATAAAGTGTTTCAAGTGAATGATATCTCAAAAGAGAAGAAGGATTATTATGCCATAGCTCACTTTAAAGGCTCTACTAACACATGGTGTGAATACGTCAAACGTTTTGGTAAGGAATTTATTAATGGACAGCCACAACCTTAGTTTCAGTTGAGGTACCTAATGAGTCAATGGTACCTTTTCGAGAGTTATTTCCATGAGTTGCTTGCTAGATTGTACAAGTTGTGGGAAAGGAATCGAAGTGTGATTCCATATTATGATGAGTTTCAACAACTCATGTTGAAACTTGATAATTAGGGAACAAATTAGTCATGACCTCATATTATTCAAGTGTGGGTTTAACAAATAGATCTCAACTCATTTGACACTTCACAAGTTTGATATCATCAAAGGTATTTTCCAATAAAATCTTGATATGGAAAGGGAACTTAAAGAGAGGCCGTCTTTCAAAGCTAAGGAAGAATTAACCTCGGGTTGGCTGAGGGGAATGGATATGGTTCAATCCTTTTCGAGTTGGCTAAAAAACAAGGACCAACTTGCCACTACTAGGCTGCCCGAGTTTAAAGTAGTCCATAAAATCCCTCTGAGGCAAGAAGCTCATAAGTATCCTAATCCTAAGGGGCTCCAATGCTTCAGGTTTTAAGGTTGGGGGAATAAAACCAACAAATGCCCTAACCAATGCAATGTAATCCTTAGGGAATGTAGATTGTATTTCCTTTGTGAAGGATTGGGTATTGAGGGTGATGCCAAGACTCAAGATGGAGAGATATTTGAGAGGGAGCCACATATAATGATGATGATTATTATGAGGATACCTATCCGTAAGAAGGGGATGGCGTAGTCCTAAACATTTTAGTGAGGTGTGCCATGATTATTAAGGCAATAGATGAACCTAGCCAACGGGAAAACCTATTTCATACTAAATGTCCTATGAAGGGAAGTGTGTGCACTATGGTGATATATAGTGGAATTTGTGTCAATGTGGTTAGTTTTGCAATGAACTTCTTGAAATTTTTGACTACACCTTACACTAGTCCTTACAAGTTTCAATAGTTGAATGAATGTTGTGATTTATAGGTCACAATGGAATGTATGATGCATTTTAAGGTATCCAACTACCATGATGAGGTACTTTCTGACGTGATACCAATGAAACCTTATTACTTGTTTTTAGGAAGGCCTTGGCAATAGAATAGGTTGAACAAACATGATGGAAGGTCCAATCGATATACACTTGAGAAGGATGGCCAAAATGTTGCTCTTCATCCATTATTGCCTTCCCAAGTCAATAAATTACCCCAAAAGTTGCAAGAATTGAGGGAAAAGGTAAAGAAGGCCGATAGTGAGGCAAAAGGGGGAATCCTAGAGAGAGGAAGTAAGGGAAGCGGAAGGAACTATTTATGGATACTGATGATGGCTAGGACGAAGGAACTATTTATGGATCATGATGTGGACACTCCGATGCTCCTCTTGTCTAATTGTTTTGATACTAACCCCGCTAATGTTTCCATTTCTCCTTATATTTCTCATGTTTTTTAGGATTATGAGGATGTCTTCCTAAAGGAATTACCTCTTCTTTATGGCATTGAACACCAAATTCGTTTTCTGTCGGGCTCACAATTGCCCAAGAAACTGGCTTATACAAGAAACTCGACGGATACCAAGGAATTGAAATGCCATGTTGAGGAACTTCTCAACAAAGGGTACATCAAGGAGAGTATGAGCCCTTGTGTAGCCCCGGTGCTACTAGTTCCCAAGAAAGACGGGAGTTGGCATATATGTGTTGATTGTCGAGCCATCAACACGATAATGGTAAAAATATTGTCACCCTATTCCTAAACTAGATGATATGCTTGATGAATTGAGTGGTTAGTGTTTGATTTCTAAAATTTATTTGAGGAGTGGCAATCACAAAATCCATACACAATCGGGTGATGAATGAAAAACCGCCTTCAAGACCAAATTTGATCTCTATGAATGGATGGTTATGCCATTCGGCCTAACAAATGCTCTAAGTACTTTCATGATGCTAATGAACCATGTGATGAATCCATTTATTGAAACGTTTGTTGTTGTTTACTTACTTTTATGATATGTTGGTGTATAGTAACTCCTTAGATAAGCATGTAAAGCATTTCCAATGTGTGTTTGATGTCCTCCGAAAAGAGAATTTATATGTTAATCTAGAAAAGTGTTCTTTTGGTGTCCATGAGGTTTTATTTCTTTGATTTTTGGTGAGCTCAAGAGAGGTCGAAGTGGAAGAATTAAATATTAACGCCATTAAAAATTGGCCAACGGCCAAACCCGTAGGTTATGTGAGAAGCTTCCATGGGTTGGTTCATTTTTATAGACGTTTTGTCAAAGGATTTAGCACTATTGCCGCCCCTTAACTAAAGTGGTTAAAAAGGATCAGCCTTTCAAGTAGGGAGATAAAAAAGCTGAGGTCTTCAAGGACTTAAAATCTATGCTCATCTTGGCCCCTTTGCGACAATTTCCGAATTTTGACAAGACTTTTGAGGTAGAATGTGATGCTAGAAAAGTGGCATAGGCGCGGTTTTAATGCAAGAATTGAAGCCTATTGCCTACTTTAGCGAAAATCTCAAAGGGGAAACTCTAAACTACTCTCTTATGATTTAGATTTGTATGTCTTGAATAAAGTCTTGACAACTTGGCAACATTATTTGTGGCCTAAAGAATTCATGATCTGAATGGATCATGAATCCTTGAAGCATCTATGGGCACAAGACAAGCTTAACCGACGGCATGCCGAATAGATTGAGTTTTTTGAAACTTTTCCATAAGTTATTCATTATGAAAAGGGTAACGAAAATGTAGTGGCCGATGCTTTGTCTTGAAAACATGTTCTTGTGTCTACTCTATCGTCTAAGTTGATGGGTTTTTAGATTCTAAAATCTTGGTATACCGAGGACCCTCTTTCTCTCTTATTTATATGGAAAATGAAAAGTTGGATTGGGATGGATGGCTTTCGGCAAAGGGTCCCAACCCTTATGGCATGTTTGATGGCTACTTATTTAAGGGAAGATGATTTTGTGTACCTCCTAGCTCATGGAGAGAGTTATTTAGGTAGGAAACCATATGAAGGCGGTCTTATGGGTCATTTTAGTATTGATAAGACCCTCGGAATCTTTGAGAAGCAATTCTATTTCCCTAGAATGCACAAGGACGTGGCAAGAATTTGTGGCCAATGTGTAAAATACAAAGGAGCCAAATATCGGCTCCTTCCTCATGGTTTATACACCCCACTTCCCACTCCTCTACTTCCTTGGCTTGATATATATATGGATTTTGTGTTTGGATTGCCGAGGACTAGATGGGGTAGGGATAGTATTTTTGTTGTCGTTGATTCATTTTCTAAGATGGCACCCTTCATTCCTTGTTCTAAAAGTAAAGATGCATCAAGTGTGGCCTCTTAGTTTGTTTAAAATGTTGTGAAATTGCATGGTGTTCCAAGGACTACTGTGAGTGATAGGGACTCTAAGTTCCTTAGTCATTTTTGGAAGTTAATGTGTGGTAGGCTTGGCACCAGGTTGTTATTTTCTACATCTTTCCACCAACAAACCGATGGCCAAACCGAGGTTGTGAATAGAACCTTGGGTTCTATGTTATGGTAAATGGTTAAGGCAAAAATGACTTGTTGGGAGGAACACTTACCTCTGGTGGAATTTGCATACAATTCCGTTATATATTCAAGCATGGGAATGATGCCCTTTGAATGTGTATATGGCCTAAACCCTAACCCAGTTGGATCTCACTCCTTTTCCAAGTGACCTTATGACTATCTTAGATGTAAGAAATAAAGTCGAGGCCCTGAAAAAGCTACATGAAAGGGTACGGCTCAAATTTGAAAAGATAAACCAAAAAGTTGCTAAGACTAACATTTAAGAAAAAGAAAAAGTAAAAGGAAAATAAAAATTTAAAGCTGGCTCATGTGTTTGTAATCAACAGAGGTGGATGCAAACTCCTGCTTTATCCTGACCTGACCAAATAGACGGGGAGGCAAAGCGGCACGGAAGATTGCTGGAGAGAGTAGCAAGGAGGACAGGCAACAAACCCCAAACTTTCCAACATGAAAGGTGGTTTCACGACCTTGTAGGCGGCACGCCATACTAAATCAAAGCTTTTGTCAAACACCACAGACACAGCCTAACTTTCCAACACGTTTCAACACCATGGAGGCGGTATACCTTAACAAGTCAAAGCTTTCATTGACACCACAAACACAGAGACTAACCTTTCCAACATGATAGGCGATTCACATCTATATATGCGGTATGCCCTAGGAAATCAAAGCTTTTAATTGACACACCACAGCTTTCCTACGACTGAGCTACTCATCTGTATAGATAGCTTGCTTTTTAGCTACAAAGCCTTCACAACCCTGAACTGGATGGACTGACTTTGGAATCACAAGCTACACACTAAGGATGATTTGCCATGATAAAGCCTTCATAACCCAAAGAGGGATCTCTTTGACTTTGCCAGTCCTAGAACACATGAGATCACTTGTCTCCTTAGTTCACAACTGTACCATATTTTCCTAAAACGGGTCTTACAGTAGCTCTCCCTAGCCTGTTTCCCTCAAAAAGCCGCAGAAC
Organism: Capsicum annuum; assembly: GCF_002878395.1. NCBI lineage: Eukaryota > Viridiplantae > Streptophyta > Magnoliopsida > Solanales > Solanaceae > Capsicum > Capsicum annuum. Next base: position 11,219,961 of record NC_061115.1, read on the forward strand.
AAAAGGTTTACTAAGGCAGACCCCAGATCTACGTGTTCTTTCTCTGATATTGAATCTTTTTGAAAAGCTATTGCATGGACTAAGACAATTTAATTTCATATACAAGTAAATCACTTAGACTTCTACGTCGTGTGGACAAAGCCAACTTCGTTATTCATGGAAAGTACTTAGGCATCTATGTTGCATAGACAAAGCCAACTTCATTTCATAAACATGGAAAGTAACTTCGGGGTGCCATTGTTTTCGTCGCAACAAGATATCACTTAACCGTTGCATTTTCTTACCCCCTACTCCCACCTAAAGGATAGAAGTACCCATCCCTTTGGAAGAAAGAAGGCAAGAGCAAGAGAGTTTATCCAACAAATATTTTTATTAATGGCAGAGAGAAACTATACAAGAGGTTTTTAAGTAGTGCAAATGATGCCTCTAACCTAAAGGACTAGGCTTCCTTTTATAGAGGATGGAATCTTACTAGCTAAGCTAAGATATGAATAAACATGAAAAAAAATATTACATTCCTATCCTAACAACTAAGGGATAGGCATTATTCGTTAATAAGGATATGTTTTATCCTTTGGGAAAGGATAAGCATTATCTGTTACGATGAGAAGAGCCCTATATTTATTTACATCGGGCCCTAATAACATGTGGGAGGGAAAATAAAACAAAACAAACTACGTTCTTTGCATGTGCAAGCAGGTGAGTCAGCAACTTGCAACCAGGTGCATCAGCAGCTTCAAAGGCATCTTGCAAGCAGGTGGATAAGCTCCTTGTCTTTGAAATAGCTGAGTTAGCAGCTTCAAAAACCCATCTGAAAGGATAACCCATTGAGAAAGGTTTCTTGGAGAGGTGGGTAACCCACTGGAAAGGGTAACCCACTGCGAGGGTAACCCATTTGATAGGGTTTCCTTGGAGAGGAGGGTAACCCACTAGGAAGGGTAACCAACTGGAGAAGGCAACCCACTGGGAAGGGTAACCCACTAGAGAGGGTAACTTTCTTGCACATGTTATCTGACATCATCTTTCAGGCAGTGTTGGATGGTGCCCACAGCGTTGAGCCCATGTATCCTTCTTCCATCTACCAATCTACTCTGTGCTTCTACCTGAGGTGTTCTTGGCCTTCCAAGATTCTCTTCATCGATCTGGAGAGATAGATCTTTCTCTTGGGCGAATATTTGTATTCTTACGGAGGAGCCTTCATCCGTATGTTTGTGGCTTCATCATTTTTGTACCGATACGGTGGCTTGTTTTCTATTTTTGTTCTTTGGACCTCATTATTTGTGAAGTCCCTTTTCTTTTGAATGCATCAGGTTTGATGGAGAGTGAAGTATTGTTCTTCATAGCATTCATCCTCAAGAGTGAGAATCAAATAAAATTTTCAAAGTAATGAAATCTCCAACTGGGATTGGATTTCATGGCTTGTGATTCCTACCTGGTGATACATCATAAAGTTCGTTGCATTGCAGGAATCTTTGGAGCATCGAATCTAGTATGGCATGAATCTTTCTGGAGTTGGTTGGATTCAATCATGATGTTTGAAGGCCTAATACCTGAACTACATAATAGTATAATACTCATGGTGCATACAGCAGATTAGTATGGTGAACACATAATAGAAAAGATATCCCGGATGTTCTCCAAACGGCTTTAAGATGAATTTGCTGTGCCTATTTAATACTTGAATCTTGTTGGAAGTCTGGATAAATGGATCCTAAGGATCCATGTATCTATTGAACAGATCTGGAGAGCAATCTGTTATTTTGGAAAATAATATTCTTGATGTGTTGAACGTCAGAGATTGACTCTTAGATTTCTAGTTGTCTTCTCGTATGTTGATATTGATGTCTCCTGATTCGGCATTAACATCTACGGATAAGATGGTGTCCTCCGTCGATAATTCAATTAGTGAGAAGACTAATTTCTCTTCGTTGAGATAGATAATTTCTGCATGATCAACTATTTCTTCAAAGAGGTGGACAATATCTTTCGACTTCTTGAGTTGAGGATAGTCCTTTGCAAAGTGACCAGGCTTTCTGCAGTTGAAGAAACTATCAGTCTTCTTCTGGTGATCTGCTGGGTTTGTTCGTCTGAAATGTGTGGTTTGCCTGACTACCTTAGGCTCGTCTTCTGGAGGCCTGCGTAGTTTGAATCTCCTGAACAACAGCTTTTGTTGTGGTCCTGCATGGTGGCTTGAATAGGGACAGTCAGACTTCATAACAAGATTGCTCCTACCATAATGATAATCAAGAACTAGGTAGTTATCAATAGTCTGCTTTAGTACAGATCTCTTCTTGAATAGACTACTCAAGGAATAGCAAATAGCCTACCTGGTGTAGCTTGCGCCTTTGAAGAAGGCTTCGAGTAGGATTTTGGTGTTGGCGGCAAAATCCTGGAATGTGAGATAATTAGTTTTATCTGTAATTCCAGCGTATTCTACCAGCATGTGAGGATTTTCGAGAATCTGGATGTGCAGTCTGATAGTATCATGCATGCCAGATTCTTCATCATCAAGGATGTTCTGAAGTCCTCAGGAAAGAATAGAGTTGAAGTTTCCTCCGCCTCTGTTATTGGTTTTTGCCTCCCTTCTGGGACTGGATCACTAGTCAGCTTATATTGCTCGGAGACTGGTTTAGAGACCGCTGGTTTATTAGAGTGTTTCTCTAACATAGATGGACATTCCTCTTTGAGCATTTGGATTGAATGCTGCAAAGCATCTTCATCATCATTAGCCTAGAGTTCATCGTTGGCATCATGTAACTGTCTACTAGTGAACGCCTGTGGTTGATCAGTAATGAAGATGTTCTCAGATTTTTCTTTCTCTGCGTTGAAAGCAGAGATGGGAATATCTTCTGCAACCGAATAAGGATCGCCAACATCTTCAGGAGAAGACATGGAGGCTCGTGCTTCCCTCTTCGTCTTTGTGGATTTGGGACATCCTTTCGCAAAGTGTCCTTTGTCATGGAAGAAGAAGCATTTCTGCTTGCCTGGCTCTTTCATGCTGTAGGATTCACATCTGTGCTGATAAATAGTTTTTTGTCTGGTGGCTTCTTTTTTCTATGTTGTCTGAACTGCATGTATCTCTTATACCTTGCCTGACGCCTTGATAGCTGGGGAGATCCTTTTATCTTGACAGCTAGATCTTCATGTGTATCAACAGAGTGGACAGATTGGGAAAATTCATCTGACATGAGGTTGTCGAACAAAGTATCCTCATGCTTCTCTGAAGGATGGGAGCCTGTATGATGTGATGACTCTTTCTGCATAAGCTCATCACCCTTTGGAACAACAACACTCGTATTAACTTGATCGTGGTGGATCAGGTCAGCAACATTGTCATTGTTCTGGAGCAGACACCTCTTTAGAGAGACATGTTCGCCGTTATGGGATTCCTCCTCGGAGATCTGCAAGCGATCATCTGTAGTGGTGGAATCTCATTCACAGCTTGTCATCATCATATGTGCTGGATGAATGTTGTTGCCATTGTTGTCCTGCAAATGTTCTTTGGAATCATAATCTTGCGAGGCTCTCTGAGATGAAGGAACCTCTGATGGTTTGTCATAATAGGTTTCTGTACTCTGGATCTCCAAATTATCAGCTGAGACTACAGCAACTGGATCATGGCCTTCAGGAGCATGTGTCAATACCATCTTATTAGTATCATATGGAACCCGACCAGAATACCTTATCTTGTCGACCCTTTGTGCCATGGCATCTCTTCTTATCCATTCAGCTTCTGGAGGTGAACTGAATCGCATGGATGAACAAGCTGGAGAAGGTTTGAATATTCTCTGTGGAAAGTATCCATGTGGGAATACGGTAGATGCTCTAGCATTAGTACGGTTGTATTCCTTCTGGGTTGCCATGCGTCTTTCCTCTCCCATACAAAATTAGCTATGTCAAACTCCTCCCGTTCGTCAATGGGAATCAAAGAGAATGATGTTGGTAAGGATGGACGAAGTGGGATGGTGGAAAAGGGTTGGACTGAATCTCATGAAGGGTATGGTTTGGGAAATACGGTCATGTTTTGGACAGTTTGGACTTTAGCATGATCGTATTTGAGGAGATGCATTTGTTCTCCTAACGAGGCCTATTCCTTCCGTTGTTGGTAAGAAAATATAGTATCGAGGACCCTATTGGGCATTATTTAGAATATATTGTTTGTAGCCTGCTTTCCAGCGTTCTGATAAGTATGGCATATTGAGGGGGAGCTGAAGCACTTTCCGAATGGATAACAGATGGCAATTTTGGAGCTTGGGTCTAGTTATCCTCTTCAGATAGGTGGTTTAATAGGTAAGCATCTGTGTGACTGGTCGTAGAGAGGGGCATCAGAAGAATCTCGCGTTGACTAGCTGCAGCAGCTCTTCTTCTACAAATTGTACAGTCACATTCAGTTTTCCATGGGTAATGTCCTGAGAAAATGCATTTACACAACACAAGACTACGACCCTCATGATTGAAGTTCTGTATCAAATCATGCTATCTCATGAAGCCAGTGAGGAACTTGAGGATGGTATCCGGGTCTTTTACATCTGAAAAATCATAACTTGGGTTGTACATGGGGATGTTGAAGGCGATTTTGGGTGGCCTTTTGAGATAGTGGTAGTCGGAATCATCAGGTGGTCTGAGAGGTTGAGCATGGGCTCTCAACTTCTCGTATTTAGTGACCCATAAAGTTGGGTAAATGCTGACCAGTTCCTCTCCAGATATGTTTCTCGGAATCTTGTTGCACTCTGTGGTTTTATCCGTAACATCAATGGTCAAGAACAGAGAGTTCTTTCCATATGAAGGAAGTAGGTTCATGTCATGGTTCTGAACACACCAGGCTACCTGATAGTGGAGAGTTGCCTGATCAGCATCTCTGTCCTGCCGAGCATCGAGAATCTGGGCCTGGACCTTCAACTCCTTCATTAGATGTGGATCAGCTAACGGTATGTTGAAGTCGAGGAACATGGTGATAAAGACTACCATCATCTAGAAGAATCTCTGATGTACTCAAATTCGCATGTTGGAACTTCTTGAATCTAGTATCAAGAAGAGAAAGATGCGCCACCACTGTCTGGCCTTTTCTCCCCTGATATATCAAACCAACTCATAAATCACCAATATGGAGATGAGTAAATCCAAGACTTTCCCATTGTTGTTTAAAGTCCTCTGGCATCTGTAGTGATATGAGTTGTACATCTGGAGTTACAAGAATAGGATATTGAACAAGTGGTGTAGCAGCAACATATTCTTCAAATCCCTTTGCCTTTTCTTGAACCTTATAGTGGATCTTTATCCAGGGATTACATATCTTTTTAGTAACAACTCTATATGGGTTCCGTAAAGGTGTGGTACACTTCCGTTGGTGTGATGGTAACACCTATACTTCATAGACATAGTCAAGTTTACATGAAAATGTATCAGTAGGAGTGGTTGACATATTTATCTTGACAAAAGGCTTGTGTGAACTAGATGAGGACTCAGTGATAGACATATTTTTGGTTTTTTGGGACTATAAAGACTCGATGTATTTGTTCTAAAGATCTATCGAAAAGACGCAATAAAATGGAAATCTTTTTGTGGTTTTGGGGACTGACTCTACATATCTGTGATAGAATTCTAAGGACAAGACACAACTATTATTTGTTCTAAAATCTAAGAAAGTAACTACGACTCAATTATTTACAAGATGCAGAATACAATAGTTTGAAAACACTGACTCTAATAATTGAAATGAAACTATGACTCTAATATTTATAGGACTTGGATATTGATAAAATGGAATACACAAACTATGGACCAGATCTAAGACTAACAACTAAGACAAAGAAAAAGTAAAAAGAAAAAAATGTAAAGCTCGCTCACACGTTTGCAATTAGCAGAGGTGGATGCCAACTATTCCACAAATCTTTCGGGTATTTATGCTATCCTTGGTTACGACCATACACCAAAAATAAGGATGAGCCTCATTCAACTACATGTGTATAACTGGGATTTTCCATTAAATATTACTGTCATCATCAATGCTTTGATCCAATCTGTTCAAAAAAATTTTTATCGAGAGATGTTAATGTTTTGAGAATAATTTTCCTTTCAAAAATATTTTCTCTCATTTATCAAAATTTCAAATTAAATCGTGGGAAACACTTTAAAAGAAAAAAAACCAAATCACCAGTGATGCTCAAAAGTTAAACATGGAACTTCTTCCTGCTATTGCCTGTGCACCTTACCCACAATGTTCGCCCAAGCCAATCGCCACAACCAGGGAGCAATCTAAAGTTTCATGTATGATCTTCAAGTATCCTCCAATTCTTTACCTAATGAAGCTGTGATTTCCTCTCCAAATTCTAGGAAGCCACTCAACCCTTCCGCACCTTCTCCAACAAACCAAACCACACATTTCCAAACAAATAATCCACCCCTTTTAACTTATAAACGATGGAATCCACCTATAGCTCATAAATCATTTCCTTGTTCCAGTAAAAACATTCTCTTGCCTCTATCTGTACCTTCCCCTATTGCAGCTCCTTCTACTCCAAATTTTTCGGTTATCATCACACCCCCAAACACACAACAAAGACAAATTACTTCAGCTGCACTTTCCAGCACAATGGTGAGTCAGCCGATGGTTACCCGTACCAAAAGTAACATTCTTAAACACAAAAAGCAAACTTTATTTCTCAATTTTCAAGTCCAAAAACACCCTCTTCCTACAAGAAAGCTCAGTGTGAACCCCACTGGAATACTTCTATGCTAGCTGAATTTGATGCTCTTGTGAGGACCCAAACATGGACATTGGTTCCCAACAATCCTTCGAAGAATGTAGTTGACTGTAAGTGGCTATTTTCCATTAATCATCATCCTCATGGTTCTATTGACAAATATAAAGCTCCACTAGTGGCCAAAGGCTTCACAAAATGGCCTGGACTTTACTACCATTCACCTTCAATCCGGTAGTCAAGCCTACAATTGTTCGCCTAGTTCTTGCCATCGTTGTTCAATATAATTAGCATTTGCATCAAATTGATGCAAATAATGCATTCTTGCAAGGTAAGTTAGAGTAAAACATTTATATGAGATAACCTCCTAGCTTTGGGCATCCAACTTTGTCCAATCATGTCTGCAAACTTCGTAGAGCTATTTACGGACTCAAACAGAAACCTAGAGCTCATGAACTTTCAGGTAACACAAGTATTTTTCAAATCACAATCTGACATGTCCTTGGTCATCTTATATCATTCAGGATTCACTATTTATATCCTTATATGTGTGGATGGCATTATTGTTACTTTAAATCAAGAACATGGTTGCAACACCCCACACTTTTGAACTAGAAATAGAACTGTCATTCCTAAGTATGTAAACTCTAATAGAAATGATTTTCAAGTGATCATAAGTGTCATGATTGTTATCCTCACATTTGAAGTGCTTTCGAGGTTAAAACTGTTCACAAGAATCACGTACAGCGAAGTTGAGCTAAGAACATTTGATTAGGCTAAATACTTATACTTAATTTTATAAGGATGTAATTTTAAGGTGTATAACTTCCAATACACACTGAAATTTTCAGCTAAATACCGACCAAATTGCAGATAATTGTGTTAGATTTCCAAAAATACAAACTTTGCCTAAATCCGATACATGAGCGAAAAGTTATGATTATTTTCATCAGAACCAATAGCTGTGTGCAATAAGCATGCGACGCACGCTCTATTTCACCCCTGTCGGGGCGTGTGATAGAGCATATGAGACACACTCTATTTTGACACTCCAAAGCATGTGACACATGCTTCATTTCAGCCCTTATTTTCCAGTTTCTAAATCCACTTAATTGGGGAGGGGGAGATTAGGAGATTTATCTAACCCAAAAACCATCAAAAACACATTTGATCCCGTAAAGAGCATTGTTCATCATTATTCACTTATTTTCACTTCAAGATAAAACCATAGAGCCCCAAAGGTCAAAAATAAAGCTCTTATGTCAAGAATTCCAAGAAGCTAATCAAGATTTTTTTTTCCTTCAAACTAAGTAATCTAAGGTATGTGGGACTAATCTAAACACTATGGGCGTATGTTTAAATGTTTTATCATGATTAAAGATCCCCAATTATGCTTTATAATGAAGTGTTCGATATTGTTTTCAAAAAGTATGTATCATGGGATTTTTTGGATGAAATATATGTTCTCTTGAACCACTTTTCATGGAAATTGAACTATAACTTTAACAATATATATATATATATATATATATATATATATATGATTTCATCTGTTTTGTAAAGTTGATTGAAAGCATGAATGACTAAACTCCCTCTCCTTTAAGATATCCTTGATTTCAACTATTGTGAATTCTTTAAATGCATGAGGTTTCTTAAGTAAAACTAGTGAGTGAATTCTTTACTAGTGATCATGGAATGATATAGATTGTAATGTGTTTAGAGTGGGTTTGTGAATGGAAAATATTTATCGTGTCAAAATTAATAATTTCTATGGGTATAGAACAATGTATGCATAACATGACCACCTTATGATTGTACCATTTAAAGGGGAGTGTTTTTTATGTAAGATCAAATGAAAAACAATTGCATTACTCTCCATCGCTTGATGTTTAAAAGCTATGGGCAGTCATTAATATGATGATAAGGGAAAATGGTTGCATATATGATGTGATGTGATTTGATTGACTTTCAATTCAAGGCATGACGATAACTGGTAATTATATGTCCTCTATAAGATAAGTATTAAATGTTTTGATAGTACAAAGCATGTTTGTTTTAAAGAACTAAAACTTGGGCTTAAGAGATCTAGTTGGTTACCCGAAAAGACGTTTGAGTGTAAGGTCTCATCATTGTGAACTATAGTTGCCAAAGTGGGACTTATGATATATTTTGTTACATGAAAGGATATTTAGGACACCTCACATGAAGGGTATCACCACCCCAATCCTGGTGGCTACTTCGATTAGGGGTTTGCCCGCTGAGTCAAGGACGGGTCCCATAATGCCTGTGGTATTACAGATTTGTTGGGCATGCTGACTAGCTCAAAAGAATAATAAAGAGTGGGCCAGTGTTGTCAAGAACCATCTTGAATTTCTCTAAAGCATGCCCATGTATTTTTACTTGTATTATGTTCACTGATATTATGAAATGCTCTCACCTATTTTTTACAAAAACATGTTATTTTGAGTTGTTTCACATACCAGTACATATGTATTAACCCCCTATATTTCTGGATATGATTCACAGTCACGGGGTCCCGTTCAGTAGTAGACTTGTGTGTTAGAAGTTACAGTTGGTGAGTCTTCTCTATTCCGAAAGCCCTGGTCATTTGACTTTGTTATTTTTTTTGTTTTATTGTTTGACTGGGGCCTTATCCCACTTCTAGACACGATGTTGGCTTTATGTATTTGAGATTTTGTAGACTGGTGTTAGATTCTATTAGAGATTTGTGGATTTCATTCCAAACTTATTCAACTGAAATTATAATATTTATCATTGTTATTCATTGATGTGTACGTCCACATTTTCCTTTGTAGTATATGAATGTATGCATGATTGCCAGATAATGATGGGCGCTTTAGCCTTCATTGTTTGGGATGTTGGTCGTGGCCATAGCCTCGATTTGGGTCGTGAAAACTTGGAATCAGAGCACAGTTTATAGTCCCAAGGTGTCTGTGAAATTGCATTGGGTAGAGTCCTGTTTATAGGTGTAGAGCATGCCACATTTATAAGTAGGACACTACAAGGCATTTAGGATTGTTTCCCATTCATCATGTTTTAATTTGTGCTATGGAGTAAGAATATTCCTCTTCTGTACTCTAGTTCATGATATGGAATCGTCCATACGAAAGTAAAGTTATCCCAATTCTTTCCTTACTCTGATGTTCATAGATATGTTTCATTGTTGAGGTGATTCAAGTGTAGAAGCTTAAAATATAAATGATGTGGTCCTTTCTGATTGAGTCATAAATGATTAAGAAATTGCACAGGGACTTAAAAGGAGTCCATTAGTGATTTAAAGTGTATTGATTTAATCTTATACCCCTATCTACATCAGTTGTACGTTTGAGCCTGAGTTATGGAGTGTATCCAAATCCTTTTCTAAAACCCTTATTGCAGATATCATGCTTAAGTGTAATGATGTGTGGTAGAATATTGGAACATTATTTCCACCTAAGTAGCAGTATGTCATAAAGTGTCAAAACTCATGAGCTGTAAGATGGTCCATAAGTTAGTGATATAGATTCTCAATTTTAGGAGTCAGAGTGAGGATGACTTTTGCGTTAATAAGCTACTTTTAGTTGTGTGACCCTTTTATTGAGGGGTGATTTTTTCTTTTTATTGTAGTTGGCTAATATTATAGCAAGATTTATAGATTGTATGGTAGTTTGTGAATGAATTTTTTGTCTATGATTATTATTTATTCAAATTAGGGAAGGGGCCTAGAGTGGATAGTTATGGTGGTTTTAGAAATCAGATATAGGTTGTGAATGGAAAGGGGTAGACTTGTCAATATGTTATAGGTAGAGACTCATTGATGTTTATGGAATTTAAAGGTAGTCAAAGGTAATAAATTAGAATATGTTGATAAAATTGGAATGGGATATAATATAATTTTAAGATCGACTATCCCTATTATGTGACTTTACCCCCTTTGATATTTTTTTCTCTAGTAGTTTAAAACTAGTACTACATATGAGAAGGTATGTAATAGATTCTGAGGTGTAGTGGTAATGTCGTTGAGAGGGTAAACTTATGGGCCATAGTTAAGTGAAATATGAGACTTAGGTTGATATTTTTATTTGATTGATTAGTACAGTATATGGCATGCCCCATATGTTTAGAGCTATTAGAAAATAGGCTTGAATGGTAGATATAGAAGGTAGTGGTGAAAATAGTAGCTCGAGATTGATGATGGGTATTTTGTGGGAACGAACAGGAAGGCTTGATATGAGGTGTGAAATAGACTAGGTTGGAAACATGTGGAATAATGAGTGGTCAATTGTGATGTATATGTATACATGAGAACAAAGTAAAATGATGAATTGTGGATGAATCATTTAGCGGATAAGAGCATGAGTATATAGAAATAAGTTGAATCCCAAGGTAACGTGTTGTTAGATAAGGCGCAAGGTCTACGGGTGTCATGCGTACCTAGATTTCGTTCTTGAATCTTGTAGTAAGGAGAAGTCCGAGAAGTTGTTGTTTCTATTCTTTAGAGTTGAATTGAGGAAATATAGGTAGGCAATGTGTGCCTTTGGTATAGTTTTACAAGCTTTGTTAAGTTTTAAATTGTTTGATTAGAGGTGTAATGTTAGTATTCTAAGGAATTGAAGATGGAGTGCTAAGTGTTTAGAAGTGTGGGTGTCTATGTCCATGATAATGGTTGTCGTAAGTTGATGAATTTAGGGGGTTAGATGAAGTTATATTAGTGTCCCTGAAGGGGGATGTCCTAGAAAGGATTTTGTGTCTTTACATTAAAATTGGGATTCTAGCATCTATGTGCATGGTGATACCCCTATGTGTTTAAAGTTGTGAGTATAGATTTGATAAGGGGTTATATCCTTAACTTCAGGAGTGTGACTTTGATCTAAGGGGGAGATGATAGATTAAAGTGGTTCCTGAATTTTCTTGTGGTGTCTAGTTCAAAATAAAAGTCATGATAAACCTATTCTTACTCATCCAAGCACCTCCTACGTCAATTTAAGAGTTCACTGTACCAATGTCTTATGTATTCAAGTCCTACCTGTGTCTAAGGTTTGAGAACTCTATGTAACTCATGTCATGTCCCAACCTCCAAGCTAGAAGCAATAATGTTTCATATTTCAAGTATCCCAGCCCTATGTTATGTTGCTCATGAACCATAAATTTGTGTCCCAAATCATGCTTGGTTCTAAGAAACTATGTTCTTATAAGTTACTAATCCATTTATGTAGGGATTAGCCAAAATTATAAAGTTGTGCTAACTTATGACTATGTCATCTTTGAAAAAAAAAATAGAAGCAATAGCTTAAAGTATACATCCTTGTCTTAATCATTGACTTTATGAATTCTGAACTTATTTTATAAGACTTATGATGTAAGCACCGGGGTTGATTGTTGTGGTTTGTCCTAAGAACTATTTCTATGTTGAGTTATTCTAGAGTGACTCTCCACTTATGATCTAAACACTTGATATGTGAAGTACTTCATGTCTATTGCAGCGTATCTTCACCTCATGTGCCACCTTGAGTAGATCAACAAATATAGGTGGTAATTGAGTAGTGTTTCTCCCATTTATGATGCTTGCACCCGGGTCCCTTAATGACTCTTCAAATATTAGTATGATGGGGGTTGCTGAAGCATAGTATTGTTTTAGGTAGGGGAATAGATGTTCTTGAAGGTGATTTTTTTTTTGTGAATTCTTGAGCTAAGGCTATAGGAGAAGGAGGGAGAAGGAGATGAACTTTTGTTACATGGAATAGTTAGGAAGGAGATATATGGTGAGAATCCTTGCAAGAATGATTGAATATGCTGCTCTTAGTGGAGAGATCCATGAAGTGGGGTGTTGTAATGATAGGCTTGAATGTGGTAATTGGCGAAAACACAAAATAATGTGTTCTGTGGTTAGGACTCCTTGATTAAATACCCAAGGGTGTTTGATGGTAGTGATAATGTGAAGAAATTTTCTTCAAGGGAACTAGAGTCTAAAGTCACATAGCTTAAGCTAACATCTTTTTATTCCGAGTTAGGCTTCAATATGGAAGTGTGATGCAATTAGATTAAAGCTCTTGTAGTTATGTATTTAGTGTGGGAATTATAAGATTTCGATGTTGGAAGGTGGTAATCATAACTGAAAGCATAGTGGAAAGTGTATCAATTGAGGCAGAGAATGTTTCTATTCTCTTCTTTTGTCCCATGAGAATCCCATCTCATGTCTTGTACCGATTTTAATCAGTTTGAGGATTCTTAGAAAAATTCATTCCTTACAACGTTTTCATCATGTGCCATAAAACACCTACAAAGATCATGTCGATGTCAAGTTTCTTTATCTCATGTGTTGTGCTTATACGTGTCCGTAGGAGTTTTCATGAAGCTCGTTTGATGCCTTTGCATATTTTGCTGAGGAAAAAAAATGTTCAATGCAAAATTATGTTTTGTATTCTACACTTTTGGAGCTTAAAAAAAAGTCCCTACCCATCATTCTGGGATGAATGATCTCAAGAGGGAGATAATGTAACTCCCCACACTTCCGAACTAGAAATTGATGAATTGTCATTCCTAAGAGTGTAAACTCTAATAGAATTGATTTCCAAGTTATCATAAGAGTCATGATTGTTATCCTCGTGTTTGAAGTGTTTTAGAGGTGAAAAGTGTTCATAGAAATCACTTAGAACAAAGTTGAGCTAAGAACCTTTTGGCTAAATCCTTACACTCAATTTTTAAGGATCTACTTTGAACATGTATAAATTTTCATAAGAGTAGAATTTTTCAGCTAACTACCCGCCAAATAGTAGATAATTGAGTCAGCTTTCCAACGATACCAATTTCACCTAAATCCGATACCCGAGAAAAAAGTTATAATTATTTTCATCAAAACACTTGCTCTGTACGATAAGTATGCAACCCACACTCCATTTCACTCCTGCGGGGACGTGCGATAGAGCATGGGACACACGCTCCATTTCAGCGCTCCAGAGCATGTGACGCACACTACATTCACCTCTTATTTTTCATCTTCTGAATCCACATAATTGGGGCCAATTAGGACAGTTATCTTACCCAAAAACCATCCAAACACAATATTTGAGCTCATAAAGAATATTGTACATCATTATTCCCTTCTTTTCACTTCAAGAAAAAACCCTAGTGCCCCAAAGATTAAGAATAAAGCTCGTAAGTCAAGAATTCAAAGAAACTAGTAAAGATTTGGATTTTTTCCTTCAAACTAAGTAATCTAAGGTATGTGGAACTACTCTAAAAACCAAGGGCGTAAGTTTAAATGTTCTATCAATATTAAAGATCCCCAATTATGTTTTATAATGAAGTGTTCGATATTGTTTTTGAAAAGTATGTATCATAAGATTATTTTGATAGAAATATATGTAGTCTTGAATGTAACACCCCGCATTTTAGGCTACAATATAGACCATGACTCCGATGTATTGATAAATCCCAAAGCCATAAATCCTATACCAATACGGCATGTTAATTATTTGTGTGGCATATGAATCCATTCGAGCTTGAATTTAGACCATAGGGGTCATTTGACTCAAGGACGAGTTGAAAACTACTTCAATAGATTAAGCTGAAGTGGACATTATAATTTGTGTCAACTTCTATCGACCATGACACTTTGTATATGTCGAATTAGAAATCCTACTAGATGTAAAATGATCGGTTTCCGTGTTAGCTTTCAAACGATACCAATTTTGCTAAAATCCGGTACCCGAGCAAGAAGTTATCGCCTTTCAAAGTAATATGCATCGCCTAACCAGTCGCACATGGCCACTAGAAAGCATAGGCGATAGCATAGGCAGTGCCTATGTAAACATAGGCGATAGCCTAGGCGGCGGCTATGTAAACATAGGCGGTAGCCTAGGCAGCGCCAATGTGAACATAGTCGATAGCATAGGCTGCGCCTATGTAAAGGTTTCAAGTGACTTAAACACTCCATTTTTGGGGCAAAATTGTCCTTTTCCACCCTTACTTAGCCCTAAACACAAAATTCAGTTCCAAAGAACCTAAAATACACCTTCATTCATCAAAAGTACTCAGGGATTCTCCTTCGGGTTTTAGAATAAAAACCCAAGCAACTCAAGATTCAACCGGGGGTTTAGAAACCAATTGCATATTTGGAATCCTCTCAACGTAGGCTTCAAGAAGCACCTAATGCTCATAGTAATCGAGGTAAGTGGGGTTATCAAAAAATCTCATGGGTGTAGTTTTATGAACATGCATGCTTTTAAATGGGGGTTTTAAATAAAATACTAATAACTTGCTTTTATTATGATTTCTAAGTCATTTTTTAAGGTCATGGGACTTGTTTGCCAATATACTTTAATGGTTGAAACCATGCATATGTGATTTGAGATTTTCCATGGAAGTTTGATAAATATGAATGATAAATTGCTTTCAAATTCCCAAGATAATGTTTCGATACCCCATATTATATTTTGACCAACAAAAGAGAGTATGAATTTGAAATTATTATTGTCCACTACTTGTAAATGATGAAAACACCTTGATTTTTACATGATTATGCATATGTTAATGTGATATTAATGACTTGCTAGTCGGGTATGATGATACCCTACAAATATGATATGTGATTGAATCAGATAAAATTTGAATGCATTGATTTTACATTAGATAGGTGGATGCCGAAGAAGGCGTTTGAGTGTAAGGGCTCATCGCTAGAAATTGTGTTTGCCGACATGGGAATTTGGTGCCCTGCTTTGAGATCTTGCGTACCTGACTTTATGTCATTCCCAAATTGGGACTATGGTTAGGACCCCTGCTTTGTGATCTTGTGCACTACCATTGGGTCGAGACACCCTACTATGTGATCTTTTATGTCTTCCCCTCACGTATACTCTAATCTCGGCGGCAACCGAGGTTTGACAGTTGGTGTAAATGTGATATGTAGGGTATTCCACCTAGCTCAACTGCATTACATTGTGGTTGAAAACAATTACATTATGCCTATATGTTTTCTAATGACTTGATATGAAACTGCTTTTTAATGGCTCTCAACTATATTTGTGGCGATGGTATTCTGAGATTTCAGGGTAGGTTGTGCATTCCGAATGTTGATGGTCTACGGGAAAGAATCCTTAATGAGGTGCACACTTCGAGGTATGTGATTCACCCATGCTCTACTAAGATGTACCATGATCTGAAAACCTTGTATTGGTGGAATAATATGAAACGTGATGTAGCTGATTTTGTGTCCAAGTTTTTGAACTGTCAACAAGTGAAGGTAGAACACATGAGGCTGGGTGGTACTTCCCAAGGGATAGCCCTCCCTCTATTGAAGTGGGAGATGATAAACATGGTCTTTGTTATAGGACTTCCGAGTTCCCAAAACCAGTATGATTCTATATGGGTGATTGTAGATCGATTGACCAAGTTAGCCCACTTTTCTCCTGTGAAGACTAATTATTCGGGAGAGGTTTATGCTAAGATTTACATTGAGGATATATTTTGATTTCATGGGACACTAGCGTCCATTATATCCAATAGAGGTACACAGTTTTTATCTCAGTTTTGGAGATCCTTTCAAAAAGGGTTAGTTACACAAGTGAATTTGAGCACAGCTTTCCACCCTCAGACGGATGGGCAAGATGAGCATACCATTCAGTCCCTCAAAGATATGTTGAGGGCATTCGTCATTAATTTCAAAGGCAGTTGGGTAGATCACCTACAACTGGTTGAATTCGCTTACAATAATAGCTACCATGCCAGCATCAAGATGGCTTTTTTTGAGGCTTTGTATGGGAGGAGATGTAGGTCTCCGATAGGATGGTATGAAGTGGGTGACACTTAGTTGTATGGGCCTAATCTTGTTCATCAGGAGATGGACTTGTAAATGATGAAGCACCTTGATTTTAACATGATTATGCATATGTGGATGTGATATTGATGACTTGCAAGTCGAGTATGACGATACCCTTCAAAATACGATATGTGATTGAATAAAAAAATGAAATTTGAATGCATTGATTTTACATGAGAAAGGTGGATGCCCGAAGAAGGTGTTTGAGACACAAGGGCTCACCGCTGGAATAACGTGTTTGCTGACATGAAATATTGGTACCAGGATAAGAGATCTTGTGTACTTGAATTCATGTCATTCCCTAATTGGGACTATAGGTAGGAGTCCGAGCCAAGTGATCTTGGGCACTACCATTGGTTCAAGACACCATGTTGTGTGGTCTTGTGTGTCTCTCCCTTACTTATACTCTAATCTCGGCGGAAACCGAGGTTTGACAGTTGGTGTAAATTATGTAGGGTATTCCACTTAGCTCAGTTGCATTTCATTATTACACCCATGTGCTTTCAAATTATTTGATACGAAATTTCTTTATAATAGCTCTCAACTATATTTTGTAAGAATATTATGTTTTTCTTTGATATCTCTGTGTGCCAGTACTTTTGTGTTGACCCCCTCCCCTCTCCAACCTCCCAGGTTCAGAGGCCCAGTCTAGGGGTCAAGATAATCAGTAGATCATTCAGACAGAGTTGCAAAGAAAGGTGGTGAGATTTCTATGTTTCGGAAGGTCTTATGTCCTGCACTCCTTTTATCTTATATTTTCAGTTTTGAGGGTCTACTGGGGGGCTTGTCCCAGTTTTCAGATAGACATTGTTTCAGTCATGTAGTAAAGATTTCGCAATGGTTTTAGAGATGTTGATTTAGATTGTGGGACACTATTTCCCATTTTCGTTTTCATATGATTCTTGACCATGTTACTATTATATTGTGTTTCTTTCACATTACTTTGATCATATGAATTATGTGCCTGATTATCAAACAAATAGGGGTGTTTCGGGCCTCAATGATTTGAAATGCTCGTCATGGCCAGGCCCTGGTTCGGTCGTGATAAGAATTCCTTACATAAGCGCCGCCCATCCCGTTGCCAATGTTCACATAGGCACTTCCTAGGCTATCGCCGATCTTTACATGGGCGCCGCCTAGGCTATTGCCTATGTTTTCTAGTGGCTATGGGCGATTGGTTAGACGACGCTTATCACTTCGAAGGGCCATAACTTCTTCCTTGGGTGTTGGATTTTAGCCAAATTGGTATCGTTGGAAAGATAACTCGAATACCTATCATTTGAGACATAGTAGGCTTCCTAATTCGACATATAGAGAGAATTGTTATCGATGGAAGCTGACTCACTTTACAACATCCACTAAAACTTAGTTGATCGAAATAGTTTCAACTCGTCCTTGAGTTGAAGGACTTCTATGGTCTAAATTCAAGCTTGAGTGGATTCACATGCTATGCAATAATTAACATGCCGTATTGGCATGAGATTTTATGGCTTTAGAATTAGCAACGCATCGAAATCATGGTCTATATTGTAGCCCGAATTGCGGGGCGTTACATAGAGGCCAGGTATATATCGATGGGTTGCATTAGGGGGATGAAGCATATGTATGATAGAGCAAAGATTTGGGTAAGAGCAATGATAAGACTCAAATTACTTTCCGCCCAAAATATGGGGTTGTATGGCAGATCAGTTCTTTGTCCATCTTTATTTGTCTGGAAATTGACGCACCATATTCAAGGTAAGGTTCCATAGTATATGCTATTTGTAGATGACAATATACTGATTGATGAGCCTCACAATGGAGTAAACAATATTGGTTGGCGATTCTGGAGACAACCCCTGAAGTCTAAATTATTCTTGTTGAGAAGGAATAACACAAAATATTTAGAGTTCAAGTTCAATGATTTCCCATATAAGGTAGGCATGGAAGTGAGGCTTGATACACAAGCAATCCCCAAGAGAGTAATTTTAAAATATGTTGGGTCTTTAATCATATTGTTGCAGATTTTATGAAATGGAGGTTCTCCTCTGGATTCTAATGTGATAAAACGGTACCACGAAAACATAAAAGTAAGTTTTACGAAATGGTAATTAAATTGACTTTGTTTAATTGGGGCGAAATATTGGAGTCAAGAACACTCATGTTCAGAAAATGCAAGTTTCATAAATGGAGGATTTTGATATGGATGTGTATACATGCTAGGAGAGATAAGATTAGGAATGAGGATACGAGGAAAAAGTGGGGTGACCTCTATATTAGACAGGATAAGGGGAGCGAGCATGAGATAGCAATTTGGGCATATGAAAGTAATCGATGCAGATGCCCTATGAGAGATTGAATATAGTGGGTGTGAGGAGAGGTGATAAGACATGACACGACACTGCTTCAACTAACAAACGATGTCACCTTGGATAAGAAGGCATGAAACTAGCGAACTAAAGTAAAAGGTTAGAAGGTAGTCGAACTTTTTCACTCTTTTCAACGAAATTAGGCATAGTAAAAGTCTGAAACATAATGTACGTCGCTGTATTAGCATTATAGATATAGTTTCTTGGTTTTGATATTTATTGTTTATAGTGCTTCTTTACCACCTTATATCATTGACAATGCAAAAGATATCTTTTAAATAAAACACGAGAAATAGATTTAATATGGTAGTCATTGCAATATCAAGAGTCTTGAGAAAAAGAACTTAACTGATTATCATCTTACTTGCTTTGATCATTTTTAACACAATTATCATGCAAATCAACTGGATGAACAGTTGCCTTATCACCTCATTCCTGACTATTGATTCTTGCACGACTGCCTTATCATCTTAACTACTCTATGTTTCCTCTTTAGTCGATCATTATCGGTCCACAAGGAGTTCACATACTTAGTTGGTTGGCTAATATCCCTAGAAACTTTAGCATCTCGCATCTTCACTAAATAGTTAAACTTTTTGTTAATATCAACCCAACATGTCTCCACCTTTTTCTGGATGAGCCTCCATTTTCTCTAATTGTTCAGCAACATGTGTTCAATGGTGTAACCATAAAATCAAGAGAATGTGTACTCTATACTATTGTTACTATAAATTTTGCCACACAGCTTGACGAGTAAACTATAATTAATATTATCATCACAAACAAAACAAGCTTATAGTTGTGCTTAAGGAATTCTTATATTTGAAAAAGACTAAAATATAATAAAACACACTTTATGAATCAAATAATCAAATTGAAGAATGAAAAAGAAGCACCATGAATAAATTGAGGAAAAGTGTGACCTTTGTTTGAGAAAATAATGTTGCTAAAGATTCAGACAGAGTAAACAACTTGGAAGAGAAGGATATTTCAATTTTTAAATACTCAAGAAAGAACTAAAGAGATCTAAGAAAAAAGAGAATAGAAAAAAAAGAAAATAGGAGAAGCATCAAAACAGCAACCCCAAAGGAAAAGAGAGAAAAGGAAAAAGAGAAACAGAAGACCACAAAAAAAAAAAGTAAAGGGTTCGAACCTGAGTACGAATCACCTTTTGAAAGGAGGGTTACCTCCCAAAGTAGAACTTTCCAATATGAATCTAGATTAATCGATCCCCAATAGATAATGGGATTGAATTCCAAAAAAAAAAAATTAATGAAAAATAAGTGCAAAAGAAAACTTGGGAATTAAATGTAGTCAGAAGCGGCAGTAATAATTCAAGATCTCCTTTAAGCCTGGGTTCCCGTACAAAGTATTAAATATTTTACAATAGTGCATGGGTTCTGGAGTATTTTACATAATCTAAATGCTCATCAAGTTTAGTACCAGAACACAATCCACCAAAACTAAAATCCAACCTATTAATACCAAAACCAACACTACCAACACCATTCAATACATAAAGCAATTCTAAATCAATCAGACTTAGAAGCAGTACCTTGCCCACCGGACTCCAGCATAGCTGTCTGTTGTGTTCCTGTACATTGTGCATGTGTAGGACATAGTGTACAAGATATAATTAATAATTTGAGAGTAAATTGCAAGAAATCGTTAACTTTATATTTTTTTGAAAAAACCAAGGTGATCATTAATATAAAAAATGAGAGATCAAGAGTACTCGAGATTTAAAAATAGCAAGAGACCATTAACTGTCACGACCCGAACTGAGGTCCTCACCGAGACGGACATCCCGAGCCGTGAAGGCCCGAGATCCCTTCTCTAACTAGCAATCATATACATAATTCATATACTATGAGGAAAATGTGAAAAAATATGACAAGACGGACACATGGCCATTCTTTTACTTCAACTGAACAATACGAAAATGAGTTCATGAAACATTCAAAAACATCTGACCCTAGTTTGCGAAATCTCTAACAACTCAAAAACACTACAATCTGAATATTGGTACAAGACCCCCATACCATAAACTAAAATGAAATATCAATGTCAAATCAACAAGGCCTTCAAAAATAAGGGAGGCTCACCAACTGGAACTTCGGACAACCCAATCTACCGGTTAGCAGGACCCTAGGACTGTATCTCAAATTCTAAAATATAGGGGGTCAATACAGATGTAATGTTACACAAAACAATCCAAAAACATCATACATTTTTAAACAACATAAGTGAGAGCATTTCATAAAACATATCAACTTAAAGCATTTGAAAACACATGGGCATAATTTGATAAATTTTAGAAAACTTTCTTGAAATCATGACTTTTATTCTTTATTGTTCTTCTGATTGTACACCCAACAATCTATAATTTCACTAGCTATGTGGAATCCACCCTTGACTCGATGGCCGAGCCCCTAATCCATGTTTGTCTCAAGAATTGGAATATCTATTAGGGGAGACAGGTAATACCAAACAGGTGCCATGATCCCCAATAAAATCAACATGTCATGGTAGTGCACAATACCACAAACCATCGCTCCTAACAATAGTATCAAATTGGGACAACATTAATCACGATAAACAAGACCATAAAGCATGGTACCATAATCACGTGTCTGCGAATCTTGGTTTCTAACGTTGAGTCTTTCAACACGCAGTTCTTCGAGTAATCATCTAACTCTCTTTAATGACATTTTTAACCTTTTCTAAATAAGAATCTTTCTGACTCTGCTATGGCATTCATCTATTTGGTATCATCATACCAAGACTTGCAAGTCATATCTATAAGCCATAAATTATCGTGTTAAAGTTCTTTCATTCAAAACATAATGTTTAGACCACCAAACAGTTCGAGAGAATTTGTATAATGAAATACATGAAACTTATGCAAATATTTTATCTTTCAATTCTTGAACATGTGGTGGTCCATTATTTTGTAGCAATACATACAACTCTTTAAATCATCACTTTTTGTTTGTATAAATAATAAAACACCCTCTCTTCAGTTTATAATTAATATCAAGTACCAAACAATAGTAAAATACTTATCTCGTGCTTCAAAACATGAAATCAAACAACCCATAACATGTGAAATCAAAAGGTATCATAACAAGAGAGCGATTTCGTCATTCATGCTCTCGATTTAATCTATACAAATGGGAACGCATACTTACAAATACATGAGTAAAAATCAATTTCAAGGGGAGGCCTCAAGACCAAAACAATATATATATAACATTGAAAAGGGTTTCATGATTTGGCTATTCAAAATAATTGTTCAGACCCTTATTATAACCATCATAAAGTGCTTTCAAAGGATTGATAAAACTGTAACTTATGCCCATAGAGTTTTTAGGACATCCCCACATACCTTATGTTCCTTTGTTGAAGTATAGAACTCTAATTTGACACTTTTCTTTGGAAATCTTGGATTGAAAGGCTTGAATTCTTGCCTTTAAGGAACCCTAATTTCTCCATGTTCTTGAGAGTGCAGGGGATTTGGGATGATAATAACTGATAAAAGAATGATTATAACGCTTAGGATATGATTTAAACTCGTGGGATGGGGGGTTTGGAGTGAGAAAAAGATAAAAATACCCCTAAAGAAACCAAAGAAAATAGCACATATTCTTTAGTTGATGGCCCATCACTTAGGTTATGGCTTATCACCTAAGTCGTAACTTTCAGGTTGGAATTTCCTCCTTACTGTCCCAGGCTAACGACTAGAGCTGATGGGTTATCTAGTTGATGACTCATCAGCTTATTCGTCACCTACGTTATGTCTTATAAGCGTAGTCATCACTTGGTTGACAGACAAATACTTCAAAGTAAAACGAGCATAACTTTCTACTCTGATACCGGATTATGGTTAATCTAATTTCATAGGAAAGAGGACTCAAAGATATTTCTTTTGGTATGTAGTACGCCACGTAATTTATTATTTATATATATTAATGGTCGTTGAATATTGACCCAAGCTGAAGCATTCACTAAATACTAAATCAATAGAAAAATTCCCAACTCGTCTTTGAGTTAGGAGATATTTGTGACCTCAATACATTTTCAATGGTATTCCTACACTATAGAGTTTATAATCTCAAATATATCAACAAGGAATCATTGAGTTCAGGTTTATATGCGTCCGACCTGCGGTTTGAAAACTAGCCCAAAAAATGTGTGATGTTACACTATCTCCCCCTTGGAATCATTCGTCCTCGAATGATGGGTAGGATTTTGTTGAAGCTATAGATGTATGGAATAATGGAAATAATCTCAAATTATGAAATTCAATTTTTCCTCAATGAAACATATGTAGATATTCAAGAAGATCTTCATGACATCATCAAGTAAATTGCATAAGCACAAATCATGACATAACAAAACTTGACATCGACATGATCTTGGCATGTGCTTTGTTCCACTAGTACAAGACATGAGATGAGATTCTCGCCACTATGATTTCAACTATGAATACAATATTTCAACCTCTCAATCTTATAATTTCCCTACTAAATAGATAACTACAAGAGCTTGAGTCTAACTGCATTGTACTTCTATGTTGAAACCTAACCCTGAGTAAAAAGATGATAGCTTAAGCTTTGGGACCCCATATTTTACATCCCTTTAAGACCACTTCTCTATCTTATCACTATACTTGAACAACCTTATACCTTAAATCGAGGAGTACTAACCACATAGTTCATGGGTTTCTGTCTTAATCAATCACCACATTCAAACCTATCATTACTCCACCCACTTCATGGATGTCCCCAATAAGACCAAAAATTTAATCACTCTCACAAAGATTTTCTCCACATATCTCCTTTATAACTATTTTACATTAAAAAAAGTTTGTCTCTTTCATTCCCTTTTCACCTATAACCTTAGCTAAATAAATCACCTCAAAATTATCACATTCATGAACATCTACTCCCCTACCTAAAACATCACTACTCTTCCATAACTACTATCATACTATCATACGATGGGTCATTATGGGACCCGAGCTTGAGATCTTAAAAAGGGCGTGACACTATTTGACTATAACTTGTACTTATTGAACTACTCAAAGAAGGACATGAGGTGAAGAGATAATTGAATAGACACGAAAGGATTCATAAATCGAGTATCAGGATCATAACTAAAGAGTCGTCGGCATAACAAAATACAACATGATTTCTTAGGGCACACCAAAGTGAGAGACATGGAGTCATATATCATGAGCTATATGACATAAAGCAGAAATTTCTGTAGTTAACAACTAAGACAAAGATTGACACTTGATGCAATTGACCCTCGTTTAAAGAACTAAAATTTGCCATGAGTTAGCATAAACTTTATCAGTTTGGATAATTCCGGCATAGAATTAATCAAATTCATATAGAAATATATTTTCTTAGGACCAAGCATGCTGTGAGACGTAGATCTTTATGGATCATGAGCAACATAACATATGGTTTGAATACTTGAAGTATTGGGTCATTGAAAGACATTATTTCTTCTAGTTTGGAGGTCAGAGTATGTCATGAGTTATATAGAGAGCTCAAACCTTAGGCATTAGCAAGACATGAATACATAAGACATTGGTAGATGCCCATTCAAATTGAGTAGAAGGTGCTTGCTTGAATAGGAATTGATTTATCATGGTTCTTACTTGAAACTTGACACCACAAGAAAATTCGGGGACTACTTTAATCTTTCATATCCCCCTTGGATCAAAGTCACACTCCTAAACTTGAGAATATAACCCTTCATAAAATCTATACCCATCACTCTAAACAAAAAGGGGTATCACCATGCACATAAATGCTAGACTCCACTAATGATTTTAATGTAATGACACTAGATTCTTTCTAGGACATTCCCTTCAAGTACACAAATTATAGATTTCTCTATCCCCCAAAGTAATAAACTTATGACAAACATTTTCATGGGCATGTGCATCCATGCTTCTAAACACTTAATACTCCATCTTCAACTCCTTAAAATACTTGCATTACACCTCTAATCACATAACTCGCAACTTAACAACATTTGTAAAACTATAACAAAGAAGCATATTGCCTACCTATTTTTCCTCAATTCAACTCTAAAGAACACCACACAACAACTCCCCAGACTTCTCCATACTATAAAATTCAAGAATGTGAACTAGGTAAACATAACGCTTATATATATATAAACCTTATCTAACAACATGTAACCTAGGGGTTCAACTTATTTCTATATACCCACGCACTTATCCACTTAATGATTCAACCACAATTTATCCTTTTACCCTTGTTCTCATGTATAAATATACAACACAATTGTTCACTCATTATTCCACAAGTTTTCAATCTAGACTATTGCACACATCAAAGTAAGCCTACTACTTACTCCCACAAAACATGCATCATTAACCTTAAGGTACTATTCTCACCACCACAATCCACATCTAATGTTCAAGTGTATCATCTAACAACACAAATTATATGAAGCATGCCACATACTATACTAATCAATTGAATAAAAATATCAACCTAAGTTTCTTATTTCACTTAACTATGACCTATATGTTCATTCTCTCCACGACACTGCTACAGCACCACAAAATCTACTACATACCTTCTCACATGTAGTACTAGTTTACAACTACTAGAGAAAAGAAAACCAAATGAGGTAAAGTAACATAATAGGGACAGTCGATGTTAATCTTATATTATAACCCATTATGATCTTATCAACATATTTCACTTTCTCACATTATATTTACTTACTCATGCGTACATTTTGACTATCTTCAAGTTCCCTTTACACCAATGGGTCTTAACTCATAACTTATTGACAAAACTACCCCTTTACATACACAACCATAAATATTTCCTACAACAATCCATTTCTAAGTTCCTTCCCTATTTTTTATAAAAAATAATCATAGCCAAACACTTCCTTAAAGACTACCATACAATCTATAAATCTTGTTACAACATTAGCCAACCACCATAAAAGGAAAAACCACCCCTCAATCAAATGGTTATACAACTTATTTACGCCAAATTCATTGTAAGACCCCGCAAAATCCTAGCTTAAATTCAGTTCTTTAATTATGAAAAGTGGTACCAGACTTAGAAATTTAAGGTAAGTGTTTACACTTAAAATTATTTTATACTTCAAATTTGGAGATCTTATTTTACGACCCTTATGACCTTAAAATATCGATCCTTGGATTGAATCGTGAGTAGGTATGTCAATAGGTCACTTTGGGTGATTTTTAAATTTTTTGAACCTCGTTTGAAGCATGTTTGGTTTACCAAAAATAGTGGGTTGACGCGATATTGTAACACCTCAATTCTGGTAATCGGAATGCTACATGGTGTCCATGACCCCGAAGGACCACAGGCTAACCCATGACTAATATCTATACCTGTACACTACATAATATAGAGCATAAATATGGAATACATAATACTGTAAGGACATAAGGTTCAATACTGAATTAAACATAATAGCTGACAAGGGTATCACAATACCAAAACAACTGAAAATACAAAAGTCTAAATCTAAAGATATTGTAATCGTCTGAAAGCCTCTAACTGTCTGAATAAGGATTTGAATGGGATATGTCCCCAACTAACTCCGTCTAGAAAACTGAAATGAAATAATAAAATATAATTGAGTACTGAAATGACAAGCCAAAATATGTCCTCGCATAATGAGGACTCACCACTGACGCTGAAAGCTGAAACTAGTCAACTACTGCTTCTCCAAAGCTCGTGCCTCTAAACTTATGGTGTAACATAAGAGAAAGCACTATAGTGCAAATACGTCAGTACAACTAAATTTACTGAGTATACAAGTGAGGTAGGCTATATGCAAAGGGTTCATATACATGAACTATACTAACTGACTAATATGAACGTGAGAATACATACATGATTACGAGACTGAAACTGTCATAACATAATACTAATAACTGACAACATAAGTGACTGTAACTGAGAGTCTGATGCTGGTGGAACTAGCTGAGTTTCATAATGTAACAGAGTTGACTGTATCTAAAAGTCCTGATATTCTAATGAACTATCTGATTTCTTTTACTAAGACTGATACTAAAACTGTAACTATGGGAGAATTCATCTAACCGACATGCCCCAAATTTTTTTCAATAGCTAAATCGGGATCCAATTTATACCTTGATTGAAAGGGTTCCAACATCGTGTCACGGGTAAAGACAAGTTGTGAGTGACCCTCAAATCTGGCAGTGTCCCCATAAGAGAACGGCGGGTATCCACCTCATCAACTCTAAAGTTAGTAGTGTTAATATCTCAACCTATGCTGGCTACATAGTTCTGGAATACAAGGATTGCTTCTAGGAATCTCACCCTCAATATGACAGTGTGGATTCCCATCCTGGGGTTCGCTCGGTGATGAATCCTACTCCCATCTGAATAGACACTAACATGAATACTGAGCTGAGTTAATGAGTTCCGTTGACTGATGGAATACTACTTACGACTGACTGAGTTCATGAGATTGAAATACTGTGTTACTACATTTTTCTTGAGTCACATGGCTGACTGAGTTCTATGGAACATGGCTTGACTGTGGATATTGTGAAAACATGACATGGCTCTAGGTACACAGTTATATTTTTTGGGTACAAGTACCCCCAAGACTTGATAGAAAGAAACTGACACACATGACTCACTTGTTCATAGAAATAGAGTCCACAATTCACTTTTTCATAAGTAGGGGATTCAATACTACATATGGTCCTCAACATTTCATACATGGTAGGGGGTACTTTCAACATGGAAGTACTTTATTAACTTCAACATCATGTTCACTACATATCACCACCACAATACATCAATAATATGGGATTCATGTAGAATCATAAAGCATAGAGCATGGACTTGTTACTTGGTACTCTAAGTCATGAAAACATGATTATTATTATTCTAGGCATTTCATCGAACACCTTGCAATCACAATTTACGCATATGTGAAACCATAAGATTTTACATCATTAACAACCAAGTTTTACATATTTTAAACTCACATGGTGTCATAGATTCATAATAACACATAAAGATTCCAACTTGGGAATCATTCAACATCAACAACTTAATTACCAACATCCAAAAATATAGATATCATAAACAACTAATTTCATAGATTTTAACTTACATACTAACATATCTTCATGAAAATACATAAAACTCCCAACTTGAAACCATACAAAAACCATCAACATGAACATAATCATACCCCAACAAAGTATTCACAATTCAAAATTTAAAACTCGATTCTTGAGCTTTATGGATGAAAGGAATCCATGGATGAACTCTACGCATACCTTAATTCTTGATTTTACAAAGATTGACGGAGAAAATTCTTGAATTTGGATCCTCAATTGAAAACCCCTCTTATTGTTCTTGAGAGAAATTAGAGAAAAGGAGAATATTTTTCTGAAAATGAGGCTCAATTCGGTGTTAAGGGGTATATATAGGGGTGAAAGATGACCAAAATGCCCCTAAAGAAATAGAGAAAGACACAGTTGTCCCTCTTTTGACTGTCTGATAAGCTAAAGTAAATTGATCATAACTTTTTACTCCAATGTTCAAATTGTATGAAACCAATTTCATTGTAAAGAGGACTCAAATATCTTTCCATTGATATAAAGAATCTCTTACATTTAACTATATGCAGGAAGTTATGATCGTTTGATGTTGACCCTGAAATGCTGAAAATTTCCGGAGCATGCTAATCGCATGGTGCCACTATTTTTGGCACTCAAACGTGCCCTTACACTACTCCAAAAATTTTGAAACTTACCTACGATGTACTCTTGACTTTCCTGATAGCAACGCAACTTGAAAATCCAAAAATGGAGGTCGAGAAGGTCATCAAATAAATCCCTAAAGTTCGAAGGCTTGAAATAGGCTAAGTATTGGAATACTTGCCAAAATTTTCTAAGTGTTGAATCTTTTAAAGAGCTTTAAGAGCTAAACGAGCTGAATTTGGGACTTAGGATTTTATGGGGTATTATAGATATTGATGCATCGTGTCGCCTATCGCGTCGGCGGATTAAGTTTTCTATCGATTAAGTTTTAGTGAATGACTTAACTTAAGTAAACTTCTATCGACCATAACTTATTGTATAAATATAATTAGAGGCCTACTATATATCAATTTAAAGGTCTTCATAGTAGCTTTCCAATGATATTAATTTCGCCTAAATGCAATAACCGAGCAAAAAGTTATGACTTTGCAAAGTGGAGTGCATCACCTAACAAATCGCCTAAGTCCACTGGAATGGGTATGGTGTAAGTTAGGCGCCGCCCAACCTTGTTTATGCCTTAAGTTAGGCGCCGCCCAGCCTAGTGTCACGACCCGAGATGGGGCCCTGGCCGTAATGAGCGTCCCAAACTATGAAGGTTCAGGCACTCTTCTAAATCTGGAAATTATGCACAATACTGATATAGTAAAAGAAAATTTATGGAAAGCAATACAAAATGGTACCATGGTCAAACTCATAAACTTGAACAATTTGAAAAGAAGTTTCTCAATATTCTAGACATATAACACCCGCCTGCAAAATCTCTATCATCATAAGTCTGTACAAAACTAGGACAAGGCCCCCAGTCGGACCTAGAACAAAATAAAATAATAGTGCTCAAAAGAAACAGGCCTTCTGAAAGAAAGAAAGAAGGCTCACCAACTGCACCCTACTGTCTGACACTTTTACGATTTAGCGGGACCCTTAGACTAAGTTTCCAACCCTGAAATATAAAGGGTCAATAGAAAAGTACTGGTGTGCAGAGCAATCCGAAATAATGTACTTTTATATTAAACATAGGTGAGAGCCTTTGTAAAACATAGTATCGTTGAAATCGTTCAAAAATACATGGGCAAGGTATTTGAGTTTCAACAACATTTTCACCCTATATGGTTCAATTTCCCCCAACATGGTTGAGCTAGGTATTACACCCTACAATTTCATAGTTTTCACCGACTACCAGATCTCAGTTGCCCAAGATTGGAGTACTAATGAGGGAAGGACACACAAGATCACACAATAGGGTGCCACAACCCCAAACAAGTAAATATGTCGTGGTTGGTCTCAAGATCACAAATCGGGGCTCCTAACCATAGGTCACGAGCTGGGATGACATAGTACTAGGTACGCAAGATCACATAGCAGGGTACTAAGTTCCCATGTCAGCAAATAATGGTTTCCAACATAGAGTCATCTGACTCATGCTTTCTTCGGCTAACCACATAACTCGCATTAACCCAGTTTCAAAATCTGTTATTGAAATACATGCATCCCACTCATAACCTTATTTTCTTATTCTATTAAGGGAAATTTACAAATGAGTATCGTCATACCCCGACTTGCAAGTCATTTACATCACATCATTCCACAGCCCTTCTTATTAAGAAAATATATATAAGGCCACCAAAGACTTATCAAGTCACATGAGGGTTCTTATCATCAAAATCACATTAAATGCATTCAAACACACGATTTTTACGTATCTTTAAAACATAGTGGCCATTCCATTTATTCTACTCATGCATCATGACTAAAGAGACATTTAAAACTCAATAGTTTCTTATCATTCACAAATCAACCCCTGACAGTGGTTATACACAAATTTCATGATAAAAAGAGGGGCTATTAATTCATGCTCTCAAAAACAATTCACAAATTATATCATACAAGGTTCATAAATTTCGTCATGGGGTGTGGAATCTCACAAGTTACATTTGTAAATCATCTTTTGGATTCAAATCACATAAGCACCAGATTTATAAATCAAAATTATAGAAAAATCTATAAAAATTTCATAATTCCATCAAATTGATTCCACAATGCATTCTCTTAAAATAATTTACCAAAACCCTTTTTATATACATACATAAATATCTTCAAAGCTTGTAAAAATAATAAAACCATGCCTATGAGATTTAGGATAGACCCACGTACCTTAGATTACAAGGTTTGAAAAGTAAAACTCGAATCTTGACTCGTTTCTAGGAATTCTTTATCTTAGGGATGAGTTCTTGATCTTTGGGGAAGGAGCGAGGATTTTGAGTTTTGAGAGGAAGAGTGAATAACAGGCAAATTTTGGCTTCTTGGGGCTGAAATTCTATGTTATGGATGGAATTTTGGTGAGAGAAAGTGACCAAAATAGCTCGAGACCCATTAGAAAACTGATTTAACGAGTGAAATTGTTCCATAATGCTCTGGCTGATGCGTCGCATCGACATCGGGTTGGCTTATTGTCTCACACAGAAAATGTCATAAGTTTTAGCTCGGTTAATGGATTTTGGCAAATTTGTATCGTTGGAAAGATAATTCCATTATCTATAATTTGGTGGTATTGAGATTCAAAATTATATATGTATCAAAAGTTATACACATTCAAAGTAGACCCTTGTAGAATCGAATATCCAATTTTGGATGAATGAAAGATTCTTAGCTCAACTTTTCATTAGGCCATTTTTATGAACAATTTTCACCTCAAAAACACCTCAAATACTAGGCAAAAGATCATGACACATGAATCTAAACATAGACCATGAAATTAGAGCTTACGCATATTAGAATGACAATTCAATTTCTATCTCCAAACTGCGGGGCGTTACACCTAGCTTATGCCACGGGCAATGTGCCACACACCTTATTAAATTCATCATTTTTATGTCATTTTAAGGGAATCTAAGTCCTTTCACATCCCAAAACCATCCCTAATCATTATTAAACAAATTTAGGCTTATTTGTAACGTCTAAACTCTCCTAAGATCCCTAGTCCATAGTTCAATAATACAAGAGGAGAAAACAACTAGGGTTTGAGTAATCAATCTTAAAAGTCCAATCTTTTGAAGTTTCTTCACGAATTCTATGCAACTAAGGTACGTGGGGTTTATCCTATAACCACATGATTTGTTGAATCTCTTGAATATGATTTAAAGTTATTAAGCATGAATTTATAAAGGGGTTTTGGATCCTATGTTTTAAGTTATGCATTAGAACCTTTTAATGGTAGAATTGTTTTGGCCTTGTGGTCTTTCCCTTAAATTGATTTATACCTATATGTATATGTATGAAATTGAAGATTTGATTGAGAGAATTATTATTTAAATCCCTCTCTTTTGATGAATTAGAATTTATGAACTAATTGGGAATGATTTGAAATGCATGTTTTATGATTTGGAAGTGGTCTTTTCAATATCTAAGTATTTGACATAATTTAGAGATGATGAGAGGGAGTTTCTTGTTATACCTATATGCTTGTTTAAAAGAGAGAATTGCATGTTGTTGAGTAAATTGACATGATCACCTTATGTTATTGAAATGTCGACAAAGAGAAAGCTCCTTGCATTTGTTTACATGAATTTAAAGAAATAGTTCCTTGAACTGATTTATTGATATGGTGGTCCAAAGATTATGTTCTGAAAATAGAGATTTCAATATTCTAATAATGGCTCAGATATGTGACTTGCAAGTCTTGGTATTATGATACCAAATCAGACAGTGCCATAACAGATACAGGTTAGTATAAAAATCAAATTTTATTAGAATTTATACGATTTTGAATTCAGGATAACACATGTTCAAAAAAGGCTAAAATAAGGCATTAAGAGATTTTAGGTGGTTCCTAGAAGAATCCACGAGTTCAGACAACTCACTTCCCAAAACTGTGTTTGTTGATTCTAGTGTATTATTTTATGCTAGCCTAGTGCCCTATGGCATATCAGACTCAGACACTCTAACCCTTATGGCAAACTTGGATTGGGGCCTTCCCCACCGAGTCAATGGCAGATTCAATATAGCCCCTGGAATATCAGACATGTAGGGGAGTTCCACCTAACTCAGAAGTAATACAAAGAATTGAATTACACTGACATGAATGTTTTTACTATTATTAAAGAAGTACCCAAAATTTTTGAACCCCTATATTTCAGGGTCTGAGGCTTAATTTAGGGGTCCTGATAAGTTGTAGATTTCTTCAAAAAGGAGTAGAGAGTGTAGTTGGTTGGCTATTTATATTTCGAAAGGCCTATTTCCTTTCAGTCATTTATCATCTATTATGGTTTTGGTTTACTGGGGGGCCTTGTTTCAGATTTAGACAAGTTTTGATTTCGTGTGTATTAGAGATTACTCAGACTGAGAAAGATGTTGATTATATGTTGAAAAATATATCTTCGTATTGTTGAACAGATTTTAGATTTATGACCATGATTTTGTTTCATTATGTATTTCTGAATTTTTTTATTTTTTTATATATGAATAGTGTGTGTGATTGCAAGTTAAAAGGCTCTCGGGCCTTCATGGTGCGGGATGTCCGTCATGGCCAGGGCCAAGGTTTGAGTTGTGACAAATTTTGTATTAAAGCATGGTTCATGGACCCTGGTTATCTACGAAATTGTGTCAGGTCAAGTCCTATTTATGGGTGTGTAGCGCCCCACACTTATAAGCAGGAGGCTACTAGGTATTTAGGAATGTCTTCTTTATTTGTGTTTTAGTTCGTATTGTAGAGTCAAGAATATCCCTTAATCATTGGTCTCATGTATATCAGAATGCTATCATGCCTCCACGTTACACCAATGATCAAATGAGGTCTGTCCCACCCATGGGATGAGTACACATAACAGAGCTCATACCCAAGAACTTATCCCTACTTTG